>NC_080619.1:5267327-5482327 GCF_027887145.1 Ammospiza caudacuta
TGCGTGCACACATTTGCACACCTGCACACACGCACAGAGATGTGCTGGGAGACCTGTGCTGCCACCCCAGAGCCTTTGCACACTCACCCCTCATGTGCACCATGTTTGCACATCCCTTGTTTTTGCACTCACCTTTTATTTCTACATCCCCTGTTCTCACACTCACCCTGTTTTTGCACGACTCCTGCCTTTCGCATCCACACCATATTTGCACCTTCCCCCTGTGTTTGTAGCCCCCCACCTTCCCACACCCCTGCTATTTGCACACCATGCCCTGTTTGCAAAAATCCCGTGTTTGCAACCTATTTTCACCCCGTGTTTGCACACACACCCTATTTGCACACTCACCCCTGCTGTTTGCATAGTCAAGTCCTATTTCCACGCTCAGCCCCACATTTCAACACACACACGCACACATCCCGCGTCAGCCCTCTCTCCCCCGTTTGCTCACCCACACATTGTTTGCACTCTCCCCCCGCTGTTTGCACACTCGCCTCCCGTTCCCACCCACCCTTTGCACACACACTCCCGCCCCGGCCCGGCCTAGCCCTCCCGAACTACAACTCCCATCACCCCCCGCGCCCGCCCTGCCCCGCCGCCCAATCAGCGTGCGGCTTGTTGGCAGGTGCCGCAATGGCGGTGCCCAGGCCGTGAGGGCGGCGCCGGGCCGCGGTGAGGGGCGGCGGGACCCGGCAGGACCCGCGGGCACCGAACCTCGGGGGCTCCGGGGGGCTCCGGGGCGGCTCCGAGCTCCTCCACGCCCGGGGAGCGGGCACACCCCGAGGTGCAGCCCTACGAAACCGCTGGGCCGCTTCCCCGCGCTCCCCGGCCCGCTCTGGGGTCAGGGCCCCGTCCCCCTCGTCTTGAGCTGTCCGTCCGCAGGGTGACCATGAAGGTGGTGAACCTGAAGCAGGCCATCCTGCAGGCCTGGAAGGAGCGCTGGAGCGACTATCAATGGGCCATAAACATGAAGCGGTTCTTCCCCCGCGGAGCCACCTGGGACATCCTCAACTTGGCAGGTCTGGGGGGAGGCGAGGGGTTCCCCCTCCTTACTGGGCACACTGGGCTCTTTTGGGGGTCCCCACGCGTGTATTTGGGTGTTGCCCCAAGTGTTCCCCTTTTTGGGGTATTATGGGGGTGCCTGTTGCATTTGGACCCCTCCTTCCCTTCCCACACTGCTTTTCACCCCAGAATTCCCATTCCCAACCATGTCAGCCCATTCCCATCTGTTCCCACCGTTTTGGGGTCATTCCCTCTTTTTTCCCTATAGAAAAAGGTGTTCCCTTCTTTGGGGTATTATGGGGGTGCCTGTTGCATTTGGACCCTCCCTGCCCCCCTTCCCACACTGCTTTTCACCCCAAAATTCCCATTCCCAACGATGTCAGCCCATTCCCAACTGTTCCCCTCGTTTTGGGGTCATTCCCTCCTTTTCCCCCATGGGAGGTTTCAGGAGTCAGCGCAGCGTGGCTTTTGGGACAAGAGAAGCAGCTTCAAGTTGAGCCAGGAGAGAATTAAGTTGGAAATGAGGAGAAATTTCTTCATTGAAAGGGTGTTGGAACAGGCTGTGGTGGAGCTACCACGTGGATGTGGCTCCAGGGGGTTTGGGTTATGGTGAGATGTTCCTGGAGGTCTTTCCAGCTTTAATGATTCCCTGATTTTCTGATTCTAGCACTGCACAGGAGCCAGGTGCTGCTCCCAAGGCTGCTTCCCAGCCCAATTCAAGGGCATTTCACAGAAATCCTGCCAAGGGCTAGGACTGGTTTAAAGATTTGCCAGGCTCTCCTGCTAATTATAGAAACTTGGTGCTGGGATTTTCCCTGTGCTGCAAGTCCCGGGATAAATAAACAGAGCTGCTGCTCCAGGGGGTTTAAAGGAACCAGCCCCACACAGGCAGCAGCTCTCACTCCTCTGAGTGTGGGGATCTTTCCCCTGTGCATGTTTTTCCCTTCTCCCCACCCTCCCATTGGGTTTTGTGTCAGTGCCTGTTTTTTGTCACACGCTGTCCCTGCTGCTGGGTTTGTCATCTCCGAGCTGTGGCCGTGGGGAGAGGGATTTGCTGTGGATGGATTTGCTGGGGATGGATTTGCTGGGGATGGGGGTGTTTGGCTCAAGGGCTCCCTGCTGCTGCCCAGCTGCTCCCTGGGGCTCCCAGGTGTCTGTGGCCACCCTGGTGCCACCATCTCCTGCTCCTCTGGCCTGCGGGGTGCTTGGCTTGGCCTCATGTGTGTATCCCCCAAAACCAGCCACACAGAGAGGATAATTCCCTATTATTTCTGCTGGAATGGGTTTCTCCTGGCTCACATTTAGCCAGGGCTCAGTGGTTTCTTTGGGGCAGCCAGGAGGAGAAGGAGCCATGTCCCCTTTTCCTTTTGGGAGCCACACGGGCAGGATGCTGGCCCTGACTCTGAGCGTTGTTTGCACCCCATTCCCGAGGTCCTGATGGCTGGAACAGCAGCTCCCCTTCCTCACCACAGCCCCCAGAGCTGTCCTTTCCCAAGCTTAGCTTGGAAGTACAAAGGAGGGAGAGCTGGCACGAGGTGCCAGGATCACGGCAGGGCCTGGCAGATCGCTGCTGACACGTCTGCAGCAGGGAGCAGCATGTGGCTGGCTCGTGGTGACACTCTGCGATGGGCTGGGGAGGGGATGGCTGCCACCAGCCTTCTGTCCTCATCCCAGACCCTCCTGGCCAAGGATTCAGCCTCGGAGGGACACCCAGGGAGTCTCCTGCACTCAGGATCTGATGGTGCCTCCTCCTCCTCATCTTTGGGGTGACAACTTCCCACCGAGCTGCTGCTCCCCCTTTTACATCTGGGTGCTCTGACCTACTTGCAGGCTGCTCTGCAGCCCGGGGCCTGCTCAGGGAGGTGCTTCCTGCACTCTGCCATGGCTCAAATGGGCAATTAAAGGCTTGGCTGAGCAGATGGGACGGGCAGAGCCCCTCAGGCCACCGAGGGCCAGACGGGCAGGGCTGTGCCCAGCGCAGGGGACTGGTGGCCCCAAGCTCAGCCCCAGGTGCCTGGGTAAAAGACACTCGGTGGAGGCTGTAGGAGCCTCCTGGCAAGAAGTGGGAGGGAGGAGAATGTGGAGAGCAGCAGCAGCAGTTTCGGGGCTGGAGCAGGAGGCTGTGAGCTCTGCCTGAATTATTCAGGGATTAGAAAGTTGTGGGATTTGGTGAATTGAGGAGAAAACAGGTTTGGAGTCTCTGTGGTTGGTACAGTTGGACTTTGCCAGCTTCCCTGGGGGATGAGGGGAGAACAGAGTGTCTGTGTGTCCCCATGTGCTGACCTGGGACCCTCTTTCCTTGCAGAGGCTCTGCTGGAGCAGGCCATGATTGGGCCGTCCCCAAACCCACTCATCTTGTCCTACCTGAAATACGCCATCAGCTCCCAGGTAAGAACCTGCTGCTGCTGGGGGTCACCTTGCAGCCTCAGTGAGGTTGGGCAAAGCAACTGGGGTGTCCCCAAACCCCCATGTGAGCCTCTCCTGGGCTGGGGCAGACACCCCAAACCTCCATGTGAGCCTCTTTGGAGCTGGGGCAGACACCCCAAACCCCCATGTGAGCCTCTGTGGGGTTGGGCAGACACCCCAAACCCCCATGTGAGCCTCTGTGGGGTTGGGCAGACACCCCAAACCCCCATGTGAGCCTCTCTGGGGCTGGGCAGACACCCCAAACCCCCATGTGAGCCTCTTTGGAGCTGGGGCAGACACCCCAAACCCCCATGTGAGCCTCTCTGGGGCTGGGCAGACACCCCAAACCCCCATGTGAGCCTCTTTGGAGCTGGGGCAGACACCCCAAACCCCCATGTGAGCCTCTTTGGAGCTGGGGCAGACACCCCAAACCCCCATGTGAGCCTCTCTGGGGCTGGGCAGACACCCCAAATCCTCATGTGAGCCTCTCTGGGGCTGGGCAGACACCCCAAACCCCCATGTGCGCCTCTCTGGGGTGGGGCAGACACCCCAAACCCTCATGTGAGCCTCTGTGGGGCCGGGGCAGGCAGTGGAGGGCTCAGCCTGTGCCCTGGGCAGGGATGTTTCCATAAATAGCCTCTGCCATCGCCCAGGGTGGCAATTCTGCCCCCCAAGAGGCTCTGCACTCTCTCCGAGCTCCACAATTCCATATCCTGGCATTTAATATCGCCTAAAGTTTGTGTGAAACGCATCAGCCATCACCTAAAAATGTCTGTTTGGATTTGTGCCGGGTCAGTGCCCCAGCCCTGGCCCCGTCTGCGGTGACAGGCAGCGGGGCCGTGCCCTGACCTTGCCGTTCCTCAGCAACAGCCCCTGCGACACCGCGCTTGTTTTGGCTTTCTCTCTTGTAGATGGTGTCCTATTCCACGGTGCTGATGGCCATCAGCAAGGTAGGGCTCTGCCAGGTGCTCTCAGAGGTTTCACTCTTCACCCACAACCCCACAAATCCCTTTCCCTCCCCACAAACTCCCACCAAATATAGGTCAAGTGGAAAGCGACGTCCTGGGCTGAGTCAGCAGCGGGCAGCCGGCGCAGATTAACGCCCAAGCCTTTCTGTGTCCCCCTGGGGATGGGCTGCCGTGGGTCCCAGGGGGTTTTGGAGGTGTCAGTGCCTTGTCCCTCTGCCCTGGGGGGCCTGGCAGGCTCCTGCCTGTGTGTAACCTCATCCCAACTGCTGGAAACCACATCCTGCTGTGGCCGGCCGTGCTGGCAGCGCTGTGGGGATCAGAGCTGGCCATGGAGGAGCTGGGTTACAGCCACACACCATGCTCAGCTGGGCTCTGTGTCCCTCTGCTGCTTCCTTGGGGACACTGAGCACCCTCCATGGCTGCCTCTGTGTCCCTGTGCTCCTTCCATGGGGACACTGAGCACCCTCCATGGCTGCCTCTGTTTGGTGTTGGGACGCTCCTCACAGGCTATGAAAGACCCCCCACTCTCCTCCTTGGCAGGGTCACCTCAGGCCCCCTACTCAGGGTGACCAAAGGAGGAATGACTTCAGGGAGAATGATTTCTGTTGTTATGGGGATGGAGGGGAGAACTTCGCTGGCAGTCAGTGTTGAAAATTTTGGGGAACTGGAGGCTGAGCTCGAAGCCCTGGCAAGGTGGGGACCCCTCCAGGGGTCCCAGCGCCCATCCTGGGGGGAGGGTAGAGCAGACCCCAGCCCAGCTCAGCTCCAAAGGGTTCGGGCTGTTTGCTGTTTGCCCGTGCCTCGTCTCTGCCCGTTCGGAGGGGCGGGCACAGCGCTGACCTTGACAGCCGAGCCTTCCTCCTTCAGCGCAGCGTGGGCCCAGCGCGGAGCTGCGGGCAAGCTCCGGCCCGGCGGGGCTCCCCATCTGCTCCGGGAGGAGGCGGGGGGGCCGCGCTTCTGCTGCCCCCCGCCCCCAGCCCCGCGGCCGGCCGGGCTGATGGCGCTGCCAGCCCCAGCGAGCCGGGGGTGGGCAGGGGGCTGGCGGCCGGCCCACCACAGCCCCGGCCTGAGGCTGCGGAGAAAACGCAGCCCCGGCCCTGCTGCCGCGGCCCCACCGCCTCTCACAACCCCGGGAGGGCACGACCTGGCCGACAGACAGCCCTGACCTACTTCTCATTCAAGTGGCTTCTGGGCAGCTGCCAGGGGGAGTGTCCTGTGGCGCAGAGCTTGGCCCGGCCCTGGAGGAAGGGCTTGAGCTCGTGTGGAGCTGCCGGAGCAGTCCCCATGTGAAGCCTCTCTGTGTTCCCCTGCTCTAGTTCGATGACTTCTCCCGGGATTTGTGTGTCCAGTCGCTCTTGGAGATCATGGACATGTTCTGTGACCGCCTCAGGTACTGTGTGGTGTTCCAGCACTGCCAGCTCTGCCCTGGCTGTGCCATGGGCACAGCCAGGAACCAGCAGAGCCTGGGGGTCCTGTCTGATCCCAGAATACTCACCCTGGCAGAGGAAGGCAGGTTCCCCCTCCAGCTCTGTGTCCCTTACCAAGTTGCTGCCTCTTGAGGGCCAGCACAGGGGCAACAGAGGGAATCCAAACCCCTCCAGCTTTGTGGGAAACTGCCAGAAACCCCCCTATTCTGGATAAACCTCACTGTTTATCCTTCCCTGTTCAGCTGGATGGGGTGGGTGTAAG
Source organism: Ammospiza caudacuta (assembly GCF_027887145.1). Taxonomy (NCBI): domain Eukaryota; kingdom Metazoa; phylum Chordata; class Aves; order Passeriformes; family Passerellidae; genus Ammospiza; species Ammospiza caudacuta. Next base: position 5,273,393 of record NC_080619.1, read on the forward strand.
ACTCATGGTCTGAGGGTCTCTATTTCCTTTCCCTCTGCACCTTCCCAGGCCCCAGCTGCATGTCCCACTCTGCTCCTGCCCTAGGCACTGCCTTGTTTTTTTCCTTTATGCTTTTCCGCTGGTGTTGCAGGACCCAGGGGAGTCCAGACAATTCAGGCCACAAAAACTTTTTTAGAAAGCTCAGAAATCTTCCTGTTAACCCCTGACAGCCTCTTCTGGGAGGCAGGAGCGTGTGGCAGGGACAGTGAGAGGAGAAGGAGGATGAGGAAGGCTCTTCAATGAGATGAAATGAAGCAGCAGCAATGAATATGCATCAGTGGCAGATGTTGACAAGGAGCTGTTGCTGGCCGACTGCAGAGCCAGCCCTTAATCCCCTCCTGGCTGCTCTGATCCTCTGCTTAATTTGATCAAAACTTCTGGCCCCGATGATTTGTGCATCAGGAGGGGAAAGCGTTCACCTCTCGCAGCGCTGATCAATGCTGAGCCTCCCTTAGCAAGATAATTTGATTAAAAGCTTGGAAAGTTTCCCTGTAGTGGAGAGGCCAGCGAGGAGGCTGCATGGTGGGGGCTGGGGATGTCTCCTTCCCCCTGGCACAGCAGGAATTCTGGTGGGATGAGCAGGTTGGGATCTGCAGCAGAGGAGTGGGCTGGGAGTGCAGGACCTTTTGGGTTCCTCAGCCTACCCAGTGTCTGTGCCTTAGTTTCCACATTCACAACGAGCATATTCCCACTTTTCCCTTGTCCCAGCTGCCATGGCAAGGCTGAGGAGTGCATCAGCCTGTGCAGGGCACTGCTCAGTGCCCTCACCTGGCTCCTGCGCTGCGCCACCTTCTACGCCGAGAAGGTGAAGGATCCTCTGGAGCAGGCAGCAGCAGAGAACCAGCTGAAGATGTGCCTGGAGAGGCTGGAGAAGGTGCTCAGCAGCACCAAGAACCGTGCCCTGATCCACATTGCCAAGCTGGAGGAGACCTGTACGTCCCTGTCCCTGCATGCTGGCCCTGGGGAGATGTCATTGGCACCTCTCCCTTCCCCCTGCCCGGCTCCTGCCGCATTGTCCCTGCGGCTCCAGGCCCATCCATCTTCCAGCCCTGTAGCTGGAACCGTCTCCTCCCTGGCTCTGTGCCACTCTCTGCCCCCTCCCCTGCGTGCCGCCTTTGGAAGAGGAGCAGAATTAATGTGAAGGCTGCAGGAGCTGTTCCTGGGTGTGCTGTGCTCACACAGCCTGGCACAGCCCCACACTTTGGTCTGTGTCTGGCCAGGAGGCTGTGCCAGGCTGGGCTTGGGGTGGGACCACACAGACCCCTGGGCTGGGCTTGCATCACCAGTGGGGACTCCCAGCCTCTTCAGCCTGCTGTGGGCCTTGGAGCTGGCCTGCCTGGTTTCCCCATTTCCCTTCACTGAATCCCTGCCTTCCCTCCCCAGCCTCCTGGAGCACCGTGGAGCAGTCCCTGGTCAAGCTGGGAGAGAACCTGAACAACCTTGGCAGCTCCCCGCTGCGGAGCCAGGCTGATGACTGCGTGTCCCTCATCAAGAGGTGGCTGTGTGCTGCTGCCCTGTGGGCTCAGGGGGTGAAATGGGTCTGAGCCTCACTCTGAGTCCCCCAAAATCCTGCTCTGAGGCTCCTCCCTCCCTGCACACTGGCTCTCTGCTTCCCCATCCCTTCCCTGCTCCAGCAGAGGAGAGAGGACAGAGCTAGTAGTGATTTATTGCAGAAGAGTCTTACCCAGGGGTTGCTCCTCTGGTGACCCTGAGACCTTTTACTGGCCCTCAGCTGCTCTGTCCCTGCTCTGGATCCCCCTGGAATTGCTCCCAGGGCTTGAGGGCTTGGCTGAGCCTTGGAGCTCCCAGGTGTTCCAGTGTCCTGCCCGGGGGGCGGCAAAGGTTAGGGGTTTGGCCAGGGAATGGGAGTGGGACAGGAGGAGCAGGAATCTGTCCCTGCAGGGCTCCAGTGACCCTGTGCTCTCCTCTTCCACCCAGCATCCCCACCATGCTCTCAGTCCACTCAGAGCAGCTGAACAAGACAGGCTTCCCCACCGTGCACGCCGTGGTGCTGCTGGAGGGCACCATGAACCTCACAGGAGAGACCCAGCCCCTGGTGGAGCAGCTGATGATGGTGAAGAGGATGCAGGTACAGAAGTGACAGTGTGTTCTGCTCAGGCAGCCTGGGGCTGTGGGGCCAGGCCATGTGTGTGCCTTCCCTGTGCTGGTCCTGGACCAGGGGAGCAGCAGGAGCCCATCAACACCTCAGCAGGGCTTTGGCTGGGCTGGGGGATGAGCTTTGCTGCCAGCCCAGCACTGGGAGGGTTTGTGTGTGTGCCCCACAGCGCATCCCCTCCCCTCTCTTCGTGCTGGAGATCTGGAAGGCCTGTTTTGTGGGCCTCATCGAGTGTCCTGAGGGCACAGAGGAGCTCAAGTGGACAGCCTTCACCTTCCTGAAGGTAGGGCCCAGCCCCAGCACCAAATCCCTGCCTGCTGCAGTCCTTTCCCTGCTCCTGCTGAGGTCTGAGCTTTGCCAGAGCAATCAATCCTTCTTCTTTGCAGTGTGCTCCTTGGGGTGCCCAGACCTCACAGTGTGCCCCTCACCCCACAGTGTGCTCCTCGAGGTGATTCCCACCCCACAGTGTGCCACTCACCCACCTTGTGTCTCTTGGGATGCCTTCCAACCCCACAGTGTGCCCCTCACCCACTCAGAATTCCCCTTGGGTTACCCCCACACCCCAAAATGTGCCCCTTAGGGTGTCCCACTCCTCGCAATGTTCTCCCGAGGGTGATCCCCACTCCCTACAATGTTCCCTTTGGGGTCCACCCCACCTGAGCCCTCCTGTCACCCCCTAGCATCAACTGTGCTGTCAGGGGCCTCCTTTCAGCCCAGCCTCATTTTGTTTGGCAGAGTTTTTTCCTGAGAGGTCATGGGGGAAATGTGGCTCCAGGTGATGGTGGAAGGACCCTGCAGAGGGGAACAGGGGCACAAAATCCCCTGGGTGCGCACCCTGCTCCAGAAATGCTGCTTTCCTGGGGCTGGGGGGTCCCAGCTGTGGAACAGGGTCTGCCCTCATGTCACTCTGTGCCCTCATGTCACTCTGTGCCCTGTGTCTTTCAGATGCCCCAAGTGCTGGTTAAACTCAAGAAGTATCCCCAAGGGGACAAGGTGAGACTGGTGGTGTTGTTACCTGCATGGGGAAATGTTCCCTGTCCCAAAACCCTTCCCTGATGGAGCAGGTGGGGACAGGGGGAGGTGGGCTGGTGAGCTGAGTGCCTGGCTTTGTGTTTGTCAGGATTTCACTGAGGATGTGAACTGTGCCTTTGAGTTCCTGCTGAAGCTGACCCCTCTGCTCGACAAAGCTGACCAGCGCTGCAAGTGAGTGAGTGCCCAGCATGGCCACAGCTGCCACAGCCACCCTGTCCTCAGTGTGGGGACAAACCAACCCAATTCCTGGCAGGGCTGGCTTGGTTTCTGATCCCATTTCTTCTTCCTGAGGAGCTGCTGCTGCTGCCACATGAGTGAGGCAGCTGAGTCACGTGTGTGACACCCAGAGCTGCTCTGGACCCTGCAGCACCCTCAGAGGGGTGGGACAGGGCCAGCAGGGCAGCTCATGATCCCCCTGCCCTGTGGCACTGTCTGGGGTGACAGGAATGCTGTCCTTGGGGCTACAGCTCTCCTCTCTCTCTCTCTTCCAGCTGCAACTGCATGAGCCTGCTCCTGCAGGAGTGCAGCAAGCAGGGGCTGCTCTCTGAGGCCAACATGAACAACCTCATTGACAAACGGTACAGCCACCCCAAAATCTGGGGAACCCCTCACAAAGGAGCACCTGGTTTGGGGGAGCATGAGGGAGCAGCTGTGCTGACACTGGGGGGCTGGAGCACCTGGTTTTGGGGGGAAGCAGCTGTGCTGACACTGGGGGACTGCAGCTGGGACATGCATGGTGGCCTGGGGGGACAGGATGCTGCTTTTGGGACAGGTTGGGTACAGGCAGAGTTTGTCCCCTCAGAGAGGCAGCTGGTGGTGGCCTGAGGCAGTGGCTGTCCCTTGAGGGTGCCATGGGTGGAGGGAGGGAGGCAGAGTGATGGATTCCTACAACTGGCCCTTCTTTGGGGTCCCCCAGGGCCGCAGACAAGGAAAACTCTCCGTCCCTGAAATCGGCCGAGAACGCCAACATCCAGCCCAACCCTGGGCTCATCCTGAGGGCTGAGCCCACTGTCACCAACATCCTGAAGGTCAGTGCCCTTCTGCAGCCCTGCTGGGCTGGCTGGGCTCAGGCCTGGAGCTCTTTGCCAGCAGCATCAGTCTAAGCAGGCAGCCAGGGTGCTTGGGAGGCGCCGGATTTCTCCCTGCCCTGGGGTGGAGTAGTGGAGGAATCACTGGAGCCTTGCTGCTCCATTGTGGAGATGAGGAGCTCCCCTCCTCCTCTCCTTCCCAGGAAGCTGGAGGAGCTGTCAGGTGGCATGTCATCAGTGCCAGCAGCCTGAGCCCAGCCAGCTCTGCCTGTATCAGCTGCTCTCTGTGTGTATCTCCCCTGCTCCCTGGGGACTCCCCCTGTCCCTGTCTCACTCTGCTTGTTTTGCTGCTACTGAGTGACAGGGGCTGTTTTCCTGCTGGTGGCAGGGGCTCAGAGGTCTCCATCCCACCTCTCCCAAATCCAGGAGTCCCTGTTCCTTAAGGTTTCAGGGACAGCTCTTGCAGCTGGTCAGCTCTGTACCCATAGAGCTGGAGTTTGCTGCTACTCTGTAGCACACATCCCCATGACTTCCATTTCCTCTTGCTTTTTTGCTTGTAGACCATGGATGCAGATCACTCCAAGTCCCCTGAGGGCCTGCTGGGGGTCCTGGGTCACATGCTGTCTGGGAAGAGCCTGGACTTGCTGCTGGCAGCAGCAGCAGCCACTGGGAAGCTGAAATCCTTCGCTCGGAAGTTTGTCAAGTGAGTGTCCACATGGGTGGCACTGTGAGTGGTGACCAGGGGGCTGGGGGGGACAGACACCCCTTAAACTGCCCCCTGAACAGGGCTGGATGTGCCTGTGACCCTGTGGAGCACTGGGGAGGGCTGAGATCTCAGGGATGCTGCACCCCACAGCCCCCCATCTTTGCATGAACAGGACAGAGAATTGGAGCCAGGCTGGTCTGGGGTGTTCAGAAAACTGAAGGCTGTGGCTGAGCCCTGGATCCAGGGCAGTGTGTCCCTGCCTTCTGCAGACACACATGTCCTGCTTAGTGCACACACACGTGGGGCTGTGTGATGGGCTCCTCCAAGGTGGCTTGGGGGGTCTGTGCTCTGAAATGCCCTCTCTGGGGAAAGCCCTTGGTGTGGGTGAGCAGCTTGGCTGGACCTGTGTGACCACAGGGAGCAGAGGCAGGGAGGAGGTGACGTCCCTGTGGTGCTGGAGGGTGTCTGCAGAGCTGGGCCTTGCATCTCCTGCCCCTCTGTGCTGGAGCTTGGGGGGGTTCTGCAGGCCAGTCCTGCTTGTGTCAGGGCTGGTAATTGTGTGGTTGGACTGATGATGCTTTGCTGCCACTCTGTGCCCCTGCAGGCTGAATGAATTCACCAAGCAAATCACCGGGGAAATCTGTGAGTGCGTGTTCGTCCGTGCGTCGGGTGATTGGAGCTGTGCCCCCCCTGCTGCCCCTGCTGGGGTGCTCTGGGGCCTGCCTGGGTTAAACTGGGGCTGGCTGTGGCACCAGAGCCAGCTGAGCTGTGCCAGGCCCAGCTGGGGGTGCTGGCAGGGTGGGTGCTCTGTGCCACCAGGGATTTGGGGGCACGCTGTGTGTCCATCCCAAATCTATGGTGTTCCCGTGGGCTCCCTCTCCCCAGCTGAGCCAGGGGGCCCCTTGGCTCCCTCCCTGGAAGGGGTGATGTGTCAGCACAGCCCAGATAAGGACTCTGACTCTGTGTGATGAAACTTGCAGAGTGCTCTGACCTTCCATGGTGAGGGAGGCCCCACTTGGGCTGGGGCTGCCCAGAGGAGGCCAGAGCTGCTCTGGGAGAGATGAGGTGGGGGGAGGCACTTGGAACATCCACTGGGGGGGGTAGAAACTGTGTGGGGGAACAGTGGGGGAACTGTGCCCTGGCCCCCTTGTTTGTGGGGTTCTGCTTCCCTCCTCCTGCTGAGGCCCCAAGGTTTTTATTTCTCCTCCCTCAGCCAAGAGTGGCCCAGTCCGGGCTCTGCTCTTTGACATCTCCTTCCTCATGCTGTGCCATGTGGCCCAGACCTATGGCTCAGAGGTAAGGATCCTTTGGGGGGAGGGATGAGAGGGTGGGACTGGATTCTGTGAAGGAGGGGAAGGATGAGGCTGGATGCTAAGAGGAGCTCTCAGATCTGCCAGCTCAGGCCCTGCGCTGCTGCAGCCTATCAGCCTCCTCTAGTGGCCAGCCTGCCGCTGTCCTCACTGTCCCTGCAGCCACTTCATAGCCCAGGGCACAGCACCCAGTGCCTGTCACCTGGAAATGTGTCCCTGGGGCTCTCTGGGTGCCAGGTGATGGAGCAGGACTGGCTGTCACCTCCCTGAGGGCTTGGGCTGTGCTTCATTGGTGGGATCAATGGGAATGCTGCTTCCAATGGCCTTGCAGCTCACCAGACTGCTCCCAGTTTGCCCCTCCAGTTTGGCACTGGTTGGCATGGCCAGGCAGTGTCAGCCCTCCCTGTCTAAGGAGGAACTCTCAGCCCTGCCCAAGAAACCACTTTGGGTTGCACGAAAATTTTCCAGGTTTCGACATCTGTGTGTGCTGGGAGGCGAAACGATACCGAAACCTGGGGATGCAGAGAGGGGGAGAGCAGGGTCCTGCCCAGGCAGCCTGGGAGCAGGGAGGGGAAACCAGGCAGGGATGGATGTGCCCAGGGCTGTCCAATGAGATCTCATCCCCCCCCTCCCAGCCCAGCAGCTTTCCTGCCCAGCTGCTGCTGAACAGATGTGTGAAACTTCTTTGGACAAAAATAGTGTCCCCTGGGTGACACGGGCTGAGGGGAGGAAGTGACGTGTGGGGTTCCCAGCTCATGGCCCCCACAGGGGTGACCCCAGCCCCAGGGACCTTATGGACAAAGGACTTGTTTGAGCTGGACACTGTGACCCCGTGGCCACACTCACAGCTGGCCTGGCATCTCTGCTCTGAGCTGGGCTGTGTTCTGCTGGGGAGCACCGTGGTGTTAGGGGAAACCACAACCCACAGAGGGGAAACCAGTGCCTCAGACAGCCTGACCAGTGCCCTGCTGGGGCCTGACCAGTGCCTGTCCCTCCCTCCGGGCCACAGGGCGGCGCTGTTCCCACGGCCATGAGCACCCTGGGGTGGGGGACAGACCCAGGGTGGGACAGACATACCCCAGGGTGGGACAGACATACCCCAGGGTGGGGGTCCCCAGCAGGGTCCCCACCTGGGGATGAGGATGCAGACCCCGTGTTGGTTCCTTTCCAGGTGATCCTGTCGGATTCCAACCCTCCAGGGGAGGTGCCCTTCTTTGAGACCTGGATGCTGACCTGCATGCCCGAGGAGGGGAAGATCCTCAACCCCGACCACCCCTGCTTCCGCCCGGATTCCACCAAGGTGGAGTCCCTGGTTGCCCTCCTCAACAACTCCTCTGAGATGAAGCTGGTGTAAGAGCCCACCTGTGTGCCCACCCTGCCAGCTCTTGGGGGAGCCCCCAGCCCCACAGCTGGGTCTGAATCCCCATCTCTCTCCCTGACAGGCAGATGAAGTGGCACGAGGTGTGTCTGAGCATCTCAGCTGCCATTCTGGAGATCCTCAATGCCTGGGAGAATGGAGTCCTCAGCACGGAGTCAATCCAGGTGGGGCTGCTGGGGGACAGAGTGGAGCTGAGGAGGGGCCAAGGGTCCAGAAGCTCTGGGGTACCCTGTTCTCCTGCCCTGATCCCTCTGGCAGCTGCCTTGGAGCTCGGAAGTGGGAAATTGATGTGGCTCCAGCCCCTTGTTCCGGCTCCAAAGTGCCCTGTAGGTGGCATGGGACTGGCAGGGACAGTGTCACACCCATGGAGGACAGAAGGGGTTGAACCCTGCAGTCAGGACCCACAGCCCTGGGAGGTGATGGCTGCACACCCACCTGGCTGTGCTTCTCTCCTCTGCTAGAAAATCACAGAGAACATCAAGGGCAAGGTGTGCAGCATGGCAGTGTGTGCAGTGGCCTGGCTGGTGGCCCATGTCCGCATGCTGGGCCTGGATGAGCGCGAGAAATCTCTGCAGATGATCCGGCAGCTGGCGACGCCTCTGTACGGGGAGAACACGCTGCAGTTCTACAACGAGCGGTGAGCTGGGCCCAGGGGCTGCTCCTGCCCTGCAGCTGGGGCCCAGGGGCTGCTCCTGCCCTGTAGCTGGGGCCCAGGGCCACAGCTCCTGCCCTGCTTCCCCTTCTCCACTTCCCAATCCTGTGCCATCTCCTGCCCGGCTTCTGCTGCCCAGCTCCACGCTGCCTCCTGCCCCCTTTCCACTTTCCAGTGCCATTGTCTCCTGCCCTTCTTCTTCCCAGTGCCATGCCATCTTCCCTGTTTCTGCTCCCCAGTGCCATGCCATCTTCCCTGTTTCTGCTTCCCAGTGCCATGGTATCTTCTCTGTTTCTGCTTCCTGGTGCCATGCCATCTTCCCTGTTTCTGCTTCCTGGTGCCATGCCATTCTCTGTGCCCTGCTGTCCCTTCCTGTGCTGTGCCATTCTCTATCTCTGTGCTATCCTGTCCCTTCCCAGTGCTCTGCCATTCTCCATGCCCTGCTGTTCCTCCCCAATGCCATGCCACTCTCTGTGCCCTGCTGTTCCTCCCCAATGCCATGCCACTCTCTGTGCCCTGCTGTCCCTTCCCTGTGCCATGCCACTCTCTGTGCCCTGCTGTCCCTTCCCTGTGCCATGCCACTCTCTGTGCCCTGCTGTCCTTTCCCTGTGCCCTGACCCCATCTCTCTGTCCCAGCGTGGTGATCATGAGCTCCATCCTGGAGCACATGTGTGCGGATGTCCTGCAGCAAACGGCCACACAGATCAAATTCCCCTCCACTGGCATGGACACCATTCCCTACTGGAACCTTCTGCCCCCCAAGAAGCCCATCAAGGAGGTTCTGACCAGCGTGTTCACCAAGGTGCTGGAGAAGGGCTGGGTGGACAGCCGCTCCATCCACATCTTCGACACCCTGCTGCACATGGGGGGGGTCTACTGGTTCTGCAACAACCTGGTCAAGGTATGAGGGGGCAGGAGGGACCCCCTAGTGCTGGGCAGGGTGTGAGGGCAGGAATGGTGGGTCTGGTTTGTGTTCCCAGTGTCCTGGGTTCTCAGGTAGCTGTTGTTAATTGCTGCCCTGAGATGTGCAGGATGTCCCTGTTTCACCTGCGTGGCAGAAGAACGAGTCTGGACTCTTCAGTTTTCTGTCTTGAGGTTGTTTATCAATTCTTATCTATAAAATTTTCTTTCTGCCCAGTCGAGGTGTGCTCAGCAGGGCAGCCACAGGCACTCTGACTGCCCCTCTACACCACAAACCAAGTACAACATATCTACACTTAATTCCCAATACCCATCACCTGTGTTAGACAGTGCACTTCTACTCTAAACCAATCCCAAAGTGCCAACATCACTGCAGAAAATGGAGAACAAGAAGAAGAAGGAGAAAGGCTGGACACGCCCAAGTTCCTCCATCTTTTCCCCATAACCCCCATACCAAAAATCCTAAAATCTACATTTCCACCTTGTGATAATTTTATTATTATACTATTCAAACCTCTGTGACTTTCAGGTCCTCATACAAAGCTGGCAACTTGCTCCAGGGGTCAAAATCAAATTCCCAGGGTCTCTGAGCCCCCTGGCGGGGTCCTGGCAATTCTGGACACCCAGAGGGATGCACTGAGTTCTGACACTGGGTGTCCCTGGGCTGGGTGCTGGGACAGTCCTGGCTCTGTTCTGGGCAGTGCCACCTCTCCCCTCCCCTCCTGCAGGAGCTGCTGAAGGAGACAAGGAAGGAGCACACGCTGAGGGCTGTGGAGCTGCTCTATGCCATCTTCTGCCTGGACATGCACCAGCTGACACTGACACTGCTGGGCCACATCCTGCCCAACCTGCTGACAGACTCCTCCAAGTGGCACACCCTCATGGACCCCCCTGGGAAGGCCCTGGCCAAGTAAGACCCCCCAAAGCAATGAAGACTGTCTCCTCAAGGCCTGTTTGGGGAGATGGGAGATGATCTGTGCTGGGATGAGGATCCCAGCTACCCAAATCCCACTCTGGCTTTGGCAGTGCCAGCAGTTCCCATTCCCTGCTGCCCCCTGAGGAGGAGGAGGAGGAGGAGGAAGCTGCTGTGTGCCACACCCCATTGTCAGGTGGGCTGGCAGCACCTGCCTGTGTCCCTGTCTGTCCCCAGGCTCTCTGTTTGGTGTGCCCTGAGCTCCTACTCCTCCCACAGCAAGGTCCAGGCCTCAGCCCGGCAGAAGAAGAGGCACAGGGAGGACATTGAGGTGTGTCTGGGTGGGGCAGGGGCTGCCTGGGGGCTCTCTGTGCCCAAAAGCAGCAGTGGCTGGGGAAGGTGAGGGTGGCAGGAGTGGATGGGTAAATGCAGACTCCCTGCCCAGCTTTTCTGGGTTCTCTGAGGCCTTCCAACCTTAAAATTCAGGATTCTCCTTTCTCTTTTTCTGGGGAAGGGGCTGTAACGAGCTGCTCAGCATGAGTCCAGCTTAGACTGAGCAGAGATCAGATCCTGGGCTGTGGGGATCAGATCCTGGGCTGTGGGGATCAGATCCTGGGCTGTGGGGCTGTGCAGAGCCCAGGGGGGGTGACCAGCCCTGTGCAGGGTGAGGGGCTGGTGGGGCTGACCCCCCTGTTCCCCCCAGGATTACATCAGCCTGTTCCCACTGGATGACACCCAGCCCTCCAAGCTCATGAGGCTGCTGAGCTCCAACGAGGAGGATTCCAACATCCTCTCCAGCCCCAGTAAGTGCAGGAGGGGAGGGGGGATGGCTGCCCTGCCTCCCTGTCCCTTTGGGAAATGTGTATTTGCACAAAACCCCTTCCCTTCCCAAACTGGCTGGGTGAGGGTTTAGAGCTCTCAAGTGCTTTTTGAATTGTCTTGGAGTTTTTGCTTTTGGGAAAAGCCAATTTATTTACTTTTCTGGTCAGAACAACTTGAAAGGATGACATTACCCTTTCCTTTCCTGCCAGCTCAGGGGGTCTTTGTGTCCCTCCAGCCACCCCTCATGGGACCACAGCTGGATGTGACATTCCTGGTGTCTGGGGCCAAATCCTGACATTCCAGTGCTGTTAACAAGGCTGAGGCAGAGCGGATGGGGCCCCGGTGACATCCCTGTCCCTGTAGTGTCACGGGTTACGACAGCTCCAGCGGGGGATTTGCTGGGGGGATCCATGTCACAGTTCCCACATACATTGTCCACACTCCTGGGCAGTGAGTCAGGACATTCTCAGGTCATTGTTTCTCCCTTTATCCCAAATTACTCTATATGTTAGTTTTCATCACATCTATTGACCTTCAGTTTCAGTTTGGTTTCATTACTGTTGAAATATGGGCTTTTCCCTTTAGTTCACTTATCTTCTTTTATCTCCTGAGGCAGTCCCACCTCTTCCCAGTGACATTCAGGACTTTTTTGGGCTATTTGCTGCAGTGATGTGGAAATGCTGCTTCCTGCAGCCACCATGGAACTCATGTGATTCCATGAGAAAAGTGTGGGAGGGCTTTTCTTTTTCTGGTGAGCATCCTCAGAGCAGCACAAGGTGGATGCTGCAGATTAGGGCTGTGGGATGTGCACAAGATCCTTCCCAAAGGGATTCCCATCCCTTTGGAGCACACCTGACCCAGTTCTTCCCACAGGAGTGCCCAGCAGTGCTTCACATCTGGGGGTCAGCTCAATCCTCCTGGTCTATCCCAGGATTTGCTGCTAGATTTGGACGTGCTTCAGCTCTGATAGCTGCATTGCACCCTGACAGTGAGATGGGAGGGCTGCTGTGCAGCTGTTGAACATCTGGCTCACACACAGGATGTGTAACACGTGTGTGTGTTGCTGCTGTTCATGATCATGACACTCATGTCACCACGTGTCACACCCCAAAAGCAGCGTGGCAAACCTGCCTGGGCTCAGTGTGGGCTGGCAGAGGGGACAGGGATGGGGCAGAACCATCTGTGCTGTGTTTTTGGGGTGCCCCACTGGCACAGGGGGCCTAAACCTCTTCTGCTCCACTGTTGCCTCATGGCAAAGCCCCTCCCAGAGCTGGGTGACCTCGAGTGGCCAGAGCTGGGCACAGTGGCTCAGCCAAGGGGGGCACAAAGCTGTTCCTGACTCTGTTCCTGCCCACAGATCGTTCCATGAGCAGCTCACTCTCTGCCTCCCAGCTGCACACTGTCAGCATGAGGGACCCTCTGAACCGAGTGCTGGGTAAGGTGGGGGGGATGCCTCTGTGGGGTCACATCCGACCACTGGGACACCCCCAAATGTCACCTGACTGTTGCTGTCTCTCTGTCCCCACAGCAAACCTCTTCCTGCTCATCTCTTCCATCCTGGGGGCCAAGACAGCTGGCACCCACACCCAGTTTGTGCAGTGGTTCATGGAGGAGTGTGTGGAGTGCCTGGAGCAGGGCAGCCGTGGCAGCATCCTCCAGTTCATGCCCTTCACCATGGTGGGTGCAGTGACACCCCTGTCCCTGCTTGGGGAGTGCCCCAGGATGTGGGACACACTCACCTGTGCTTCTCCTCTGTCCCTGGGCAGGTTTCAGAGCTGGTGAAGGTGTCCACCATGTCCAGTCCCAAAATTGTCCTGGCCATCACTGACCTCAGCCTGCCCCTGGGCCGCCGCGTGGCCGCCAAGGCCATCGCTGCCCTGTGAGCTGGGCTGCTCCAACAGGGGGGATCCCTGCTCTGGGGGGATCCCTGAGGAGCCCAGGGGTCTCCCTGGTGCTCTGCATGCCTGGGATCCTTGAGGAGGAGCCCAGAGATCTCTCCCTGGTGCTCTGCATGCCTGGGATCCTTGAGGAGGAGCCCAAGGGTCTCCCTGGTGCTCTGCATGCCTGGGATCCCTTGAGGAGGAGCCCAGGGATCTCCCTGGTGCTCTCAATGCCTGGGATCCCTTAAAGAGGAGCCCAGGGATCTCTCCCTGGTGCTCTGCATGCCTGGGATCCCTGAGGAGGAGCCCAGGGATCTCTCCCTGGTGCTCTGCATGCCTGGGATCCCTGAGGAGGAGCCCAGGGATCTCCCTGGTGTTTTGCATGCCTGGGATGCCTTGAGGAGGAGCCCAGGGATCTCTCCCTGGTGTTTTGCATGCCTGGGATCCCTGAGGAGGAGCCCAGGGATCTCTCCCTGGTGCTCTGCATGCCTGGGATCCCTGAGGAGGAGCCCTGGATGTCCCTGGTGCTCTGCATGCCTGGGATCCCTGAGGAGGAGCCCAGGCGTCTCTCCCTGGTTCTCTGCATGCCTGGGATGGCCCCTGTCACTGCTTGCTGGAGGGCTGCTGCCTCAGCACACAGAGCCATCTCCTTGCTCTGCCTCATGGCACTTTTGAGACTGAGACACCCCCTAATTTTTTATTTTTTATTCTATAAATCAATCTTTTGTACAATCAGCTTTTGCCTCGTCTCATTTGGGCGTCTGGGACTGCCCAAAACCCCTCGGTCCTGGGGGTGATGGGGAGCCAGTGGCCAAGCCCTGTGCTGGGCAGGAGGGGAAATGTCCCTCACCCTGTCCTGGAGCTGAGAGTGGCTGCTGGGCTGCCTGTGCTGCTCTCACTGGGTGGGGCAGGGATGCTTCCCTGCTGTGCTGTCAGCCACAAGCGGGGTCTTGTTGGGAATTCTGCCACGTGAGCGTGAGGTCTGGTTGGAATTCCTCCCCATGAGTGTGAGTTTTTATTGGAATTCTCCCCATGAGTGTGAGTTTTTATTGGAATTCCTCCCCATGAGTGTGAGTTCTCATTGTGATTCCTCCCCATGAGTGTGAGTTTTTGTTGGAATTCCTCCCCATGAGTGTTTTTGTTGGAATTCCTCCTCATGAGTATGAGTTCTATTGGAATTCCTCCCCATGAGTGTGAGTTCTCATTGGAATTCCTCCCCATGAGTGTGAGTTTTTATTGGAATTCCTTCCCATGAGTGTGAGTTTTTATTGGAATTCCTCTCCATGAGTGTGAGTTTTTGTTGGGATTCCTTTCCATGAGTGTGAGTTCTCATTGGAATTCCTTTCCATGAGTGTGAGTTTTTATTGGAATTCCTTCCCATGAGTGTGAGTTTTTGTTGGAATTCCTCCCCATGAGTGTGAGTTCTCACTGTGATTCCTCCCTGTGAGTTCAGTCCGTGCTGGGCACGGGCAGTGGGTGAGTAACTGTGGCCTCAGCAGCACCACCCCAGCCCCGTGCTGGGACAGGCTGCCCTGGCACTGTGCCCACACCCTGCCAGCTGCTCCAGCAGTGAATCCTCCAGGAGCTGTCATGAGCTCTTGTCCCCGAGGCAGTGGCAGTGCCAGGGTGGCTGCACCTCTGCCCCTTCACTGGTGTTGACTCACAAGAGAGGGGAAAGTGGGGCCAGCCCTTCCAGCCCTTCCCCCAGGGCACTGTGACTCCAGTGGGGCTCCCAGCCCTGTTTTGGGGGGCTCTGAAGGGGGATGGGGCACAGAGGGATCCTGCAGGGGTTGTGTCAGTGCTGGCCAGGGACGAGGCAGTGGGATGGTGACTCAGGGCCAGGCTGGCCCCATCTGATCCCAGATGAGCTCAGCTCCTGGCAGCCCCCAGGCTTTGCTGGAAGGAGAGACCCCGATGCCCTCGGGGTAGCTGTGGGTGTTGCTGCTCCTTGGCCTTCACTCACAGAGCATCCTCCCCTTCCCACTGCCCCTGGTGCCCATCGGGAGCAGCTGCGGGGCTGGGTGGGGCTAATGGAGCACCAGGATGGGCTGGGATGAGCCTCAGGCTGTTGAGAGTCCCACCCTGAGCTGGCACCCGTGCTGGCCCAGGGGCGGCTCTTTACCGTTAGCCCGGAGCAAAGAGCGGGACCTGGCGTGGCCTTGCCAGCTCTGTCAATATTTGCCGAGGCAGCTCCGTGCCTGGCGCTGGCACCGGCGCTTCCCCTTCCAGGAAGGGGCTGGAGCAGGAGAAGGGGGATTTCTGTAAGCGGGGCAGGAGGGAGGGAACTGCCCACCCCGAGGGTGAGGGCTTCCCCCTGGCAGTTCATGATCCAGGGCTGGAAGCTGGGGGGCAGGAACTGGGAGCCCTGGCACCCCCCAGCACTGTGTGGCTGGCATGAGTGTGGTGAGGGATGCTGGGGTGAGGATTGAGTGTGGTGAGGGATGCTGGGGTGAGGGATGAGTGCATTGAGGGATGCTGGGGTGAGGATTGAGTGTGGTGAGGGATGCTGGGGTGAGGGATGAGTGAGTGTGGTGAGGGATGCTGCTGGTCATGGGATGTCAGCGTGGGCCCAGTGGCAGGAAATGGGGCTGGTGAAGCTGGGACAGCCCAGGGTGGGCAAACACCCATTGGGAAGAGGCTGGGGGTGCCCTTAGGGGCTTTCTAGGGCAAGGGAGATACCCAGGGCTCTCTGACATTGCTCATTCACATTGGGGGTGCCCCTTTTGTCCATCCACTCTTCCTCACTGATGAAAGCCTGCTCCTACCACGTGGCACGTCCGGGGACTCTGGGAGGGCTCCTGGAGTATCCCTGGGTTCTGGAAGGGCTCCTGGCACATCCCTGGGCAGATTCTCTGTGTCACAGCAGCAGCACAAGGGTGGTTGGGGACTCCCAGTGCCATGGAAATGGGGCTGGTGAAGCTGGGACAGCCCAGGGTGGGCAAACACCCATTGGGGAGAGGCTGGGGGTGCCCTTAGGGGCTTTCTAGGGCAAGGGAGACACCCAGGGCTCTCTGACATTGCTCATTCACATTGTCCATCCACTCTGCCTTCCTCACTGCTGAAAGCCTCCTCCCACCATGGCACATCCCGGGGCACTGGGAGGGCTCCTGGCACATCCCTGGGCAGATTCCCTGTGTCACAGCAGCAGCACAAGGGTAGTTGGGGACCCCCAGTGCCACCAGCCCCGGGATGAGCCCACAAACCAGCTCTGGTGCCCTGGGCAGGCGTGGGTGGCTTCCAGAGCTTTCTAGGAATCGGCTCTTGCCCAAGCAGCCCTGTGGGTGTGGGAGGAAGTGGCCACCCCACAGCATCTCCGGACCCTCAGCGGGCTCAGGCTGTGGGGTGGGGGCACTGGGGGTCTGCATTTCATCTTTCTGAGCTGACACCAGCAGCCACAGCCCACCCCAATGTCCCATTCCCTCATCCCTCCTGTCTCTGTCCCTGTGTCCCCACAGCCTGGCCACTCTGCCTCCCTCCCACGCAAGCAGGAGACAGAGGAACAGAGAGAGAGAGAGAGAGTGCAAAAATAGAGTTTATTTCCATTTTTATCACGTAGAAAAAAAGCGGGTGTTTCTTGGGGCTCACCCAGCTGCAGCAATAAATACAGTACAAAACCCCCCACGCCCAGAGCTCCCACACAACCACGGGACTGGGGCTGCGTCAGGCTCAGGAGGATGGGAATGTGTCCAAGTGGCTCCTTCCGGCCAGAGATGGACACAAATAAGTTAAAACTGCAATAAGAACTCTGAGTTTAGCAGGGAAGGGGGACAGAGCAGAGATGCAGCTCCCCAAAGTGCTGGGGCTCCCCAGAAAAATCTCATCCTGGTAGGCTGCTGCATCTTCCCTCCCCTCCCTCCTTAATGGCTAATAAATATTAATTACTAGAAATAACACCCATCAGATGTGTCCCTGCAGGCTGCAGCCCAGACAGGGAGATGCTGCTCTGGAGCATCCTCATCCTGGGATGTTTTCCCCTGGGATGATGCAGCAGCCCCAGCAGTGTGAGCCATGGGGAAACTGAGGCACGGGCAGTGCCAGCAGCAGCTGTGGGGGCTCAGCCCAGCTCCAGAACCTCGTAGCAGAGATACGCTTGTGTTTAAATATTAAACAAGGGTGATGCTGCACAGGGACCTGTGCACGGATCCACGGCGGGATCCCCTGGCAGGGGGAGCATCCCCAGACAGATAAATATTAAATAGCCATAAATATTAAATAAGCAGGAAATGGGGTGCTCCCGGGATGTCCCTCAGGTGGGACATCCACAGGC
The DNA here is from genome assembly GCF_027887145.1 of Ammospiza caudacuta. Lineage (NCBI taxonomy): Eukaryota > Metazoa > Chordata > Aves > Passeriformes > Passerellidae > Ammospiza > Ammospiza caudacuta. The sequence continues at coordinate 5,290,457 of NC_080619.1, forward strand.
AGGGGTCAGAGGCTGGCGAGGTGCCGCAGTGCCCGGTACGCCGTCTCCAGGAACCGCTGGAAGTTGGCCAGGATGAAGAAGCCGCCGACTTGGTGGTGGAATTGGGAGGAGAAGGTGGGCACGGGGTCCTGGTTCTCTGTGGGGTACGTCACCGTGGCCAGGCCCAGGTCCTCCATCTGCAGCCAGGCAGAGGCAGAGGCATCAGCTCCAGGCTTGGAGATGCCCCCCTGCCACAGTGAGCCCTTCATGGGCATGTAAATCCCACCGTGCCCACCCATCCTTGTGAATACAACCCCTACCTACCATGCCCACCCATTTCTTGGGGTACAGCCCCCACCATGCCCACTCATCCTTGTGAATGCAGCTCCCACTGTGCCCACCCATCCCTGTGAATACAACCCCTGCCATGTGAATGCAGGCCCTGCCATGCCCACCCATCTCTTGGGATACAGCCCCCACCATTCCCACCCTTCCTTTGGGATGCAGCCCCCATTGTGCCCACCCCTCCTTTGGCATGCAGCCCCTGCTTTACCCACCCGTCCCCACTTTGCCCCCTCACCTGCTGCTGGATGTTGGAGGACAGGTTGGCCATGTCCAGCTGCAGGGTGTCCACCAGCCCAGCGTGCCCGGGCAGCAGGGCACGGATGGTGGCCAGAGAGCCGTGGTAGACGCGGAGGCCGGCACGGATCTGGCTGAAGCAGGTCTCCTGCGGTGGGCATGGCATGGTCAGTGGGGCTGGGCATGGCCTGGCCACCAAGACACGGAGGCTCTGGGGTGGCCTGAGCCGCGAGCAGCTCGTGGCAGGGGTGGGCTGCCCGCACTCACGGCCTGGAAGGTGCGTTTGTGACACTGCTCCAGCGGCGCCTGCGCAACGTCCAGGTCCTGCCGCACCAGCAGCAGCTCGTCCTCCTTGCACAGCTGGAGGGTGTCACACTGTGGACAAAGGGGACAAGGTGAGGATACCAGAGGACCCCGACACACCCAGCACCCCCAACATCCCATCCCAGAGCTGTGGGACCCTGGAGTGGAGCCGGTGCCGTGGGGACGGAGGTGTGGCTGTTGCGTACCCAGGAAGGTCACCACATGTCCCCGGTGGGTGCCCCAACACCCCGGGGCTGAGCCTTGGGCAGTGCAGGGGACACTGCTGGCTCCTGGCCCTGCGGTATTGATAAGGGCAGGGAGGGGGTCACCTTATCTGTGACCTCGCAGTGGCTGCCATCCCCCCTCGGCAGCGTGTGGGACTCACCACCAGGCGCTGCAGCGCAGCCACGTCCCCGCGGATCTTGCGGGTGAACTCGAGGTTCCTCTGCAGGAAGAGCTGGAAGTCCTGGTCCCCTGAGAGCTCGGTCAGCGGTGCCCCGTGCAGCGCCCACCACGGTGCCCACAGCAGCACAGCCAGCAGCAGTGCCAGCCCACCTGTGGGGACAGCAGCTCAGTGCCCACCCCATGGAGCCCCACAGCCAGGATGGGCTCAGCAACCAGGACCACCCTGGGGATGGTGGCAGCAGCAGTGTGGCCTGGGGACAGGGCAGAGACCCCAAAAGGGGAGAGACACCAGTGCTCCCAGTGCCAAGGGCAGCAGCAGGGGGCTCTGGATGTGTGGGTGCACCAGGTGCTACAGGTAGGGTGAGTTTAGGGGTGCTCTGGGGGCAGTGGATCCTATGGGCAAAGTGGGCTTCAGGGGTGGTTTGGGGGCAGTGGGAGCAGTGGATGCTGTGGTTGTGGGGGCAGTGGATCCTATGGGCAAAGTGGGTTTCAGGGGTGGTTTGGGGGCAGTGGGAGCAGTGGATGCTGTGGTTGTGGGGGCAGTGGGTGCTGTGGGCAAAGTGGGTTTTAGGGGTGGTTTGGGTGTAACAGGAGCAGCAGGGGAAGCGGGTGCAATGGGAGCAGTGGGAGATGGGGGTGCTGCGTGGCTACTCACGGGTGAGGAAGCACATGGTGGGTGCCCGGCTCGGTGTCTCCTCCTCTGTGCAGCGCGGCCCTGCCCAGCCCGGCTCGGCTCCTCTCGCTCCTGCCTGGCTGTTCATTGATCGGGTGGCATTTATAGCGCACATGGGTCTCGGGGATTCTCACCGATGAGGCAACAGCGCGATTGCTTCACTGCCTTAATCACAGCATGCAAATCTCCCGGACCGGGTGCTCGGCCGCGGCCTCAGCCCGGGCTTTCCGGGGCCGGTGGGCAGCAGTGCCCCTCGGTGTGGCTGCAGCCCCCGGTGCTGCCCGGGCAGTGGGGCGGGTGCCGGGACGGGCAGGAGGTGCCTCGGTGACTCATTAACCTGCTCGCCGGGTTCCCACCACGCTGGCCAGGTGTGCCAGAGCTCAGCACAGCAGGGTCATGTGCGGGGTCACTCACAGGGTCACTCGCAGGCGATCGGCCAAGGGGATGGTGGCTTCTCGCTGCTGCTGTCGCTCTGGGGTTGTCCCCATCCCCGGCCAGGTGGGCAGCACCCCGTGGCAGCTGCCCCACACACCAGGGTGGGTGCTGGCGGTGTGACCTTCACGGCGGTGGCACCAACTGCAGTGAGACCCGGTCCAGGCAGGTGCCCAGGGCTGTGGCTCCCTGGGGCAGCACCACGGGGCCAGATCCTGCCCTGCTGGGTGCTGTGGGGCCGGGTTGTGCCCAGTGCAGCGCCAAGCACCGGCCCCATCGGGCTGACCCCAAACCCCCGCTGTGGCCCTGCGGGGAAGAGGCTTCCAGGGCAGCCCTTGGCACGGGCTGGCTGCTCCCGGCCCCGTTGCGTGTACGAGGAAATTTTGGCTCGTGCCGGTTCCCGCAAGTCCTTCCAGGATCTGCTGGCCGGGTGCCAGCTGGCCGGCTCGGGCTCGGCACGGGCTGCCCGGGGCACGGGAGGCGCCCGCTCCCCTCACAGCCCCGGCCAGGGTGAGCCCAGGGCAGGACTGGGCTGGGGAGGCTCATCCTGCACCCCTGACCCCCGGCTGGGTCCCATCGCTGCCCTCCTGGGGGCTGTGGGGACAGCGATGGGGATGGGAACAGCGATGGGGACAGAGAACCTGGTTTCTGCAAGTTGCAGATATTGTTGGGCACTGGGATGGGCCATGCACCCAGTGGGGTAATTTGTGGGGTACAGTTAGTGGGGTACAGCCACAGCACCACTCCCAGAAGTTGGAAGTCCTGGAAGTTTCTGCCTCCAGCTGGGAAATAAACCCCCATCAGTGCAGCCAATCCATGAGTACCAAGCAGAGCCTTCCTGGCACAGCCAGGTGTGAACTCTAAAAATTACTGCTGACCTCCCTTGGAACCTGGCAGCACTAAACGTTCTGCCCTCTGGGTGTGTGAGAGGACCTTGCCAGCACTCTGCAAATGGGATTTTTGGGAGAAACAGTCCCCCCAGCTCTGCCTGTCCCCACCTGGTGGCCATTGAGGGGCTCAGGGTGGTCCCCTCAGTCTGAGCACCCACAGGACCAGCCCAGAGGGTGAGGATCTGCCCTCTCAGCAGGATGGTGCTTTCAGGAATTGTGCTGGCAGCGTGGGGGGGTTGAATCAGTGCCCAAAGGCCCTGTCAGCTTTCCAGGGAAGGAAGTGGTTTCAGATACGAAACTGGGGGTGTTGGGGGGAGGAGATGGCCCAGCAAACCCCCACCATGGGTCTGGAGCTGCTCGGTCCAGGGACTGTTCCAAGAACCCACCCTGTTCTGTTTCAGCCTCGTGGCCGCCCTTCCTCTTCCTGGGGCCCAACCTGGGCACCCTCAGCCCCTTCCTGGCATCTGCCAGCTGCCCAGTGCTCCTGGGATGCCCCTGCGTCCCCAGCCCCAGCCCCCCTGGCTGGGCTCTTGCCTTCACTGGTCTCCCCCAGAGATCCCCAGAGCGGGAATGGGCTGGGACAGCCCCGCTCTTGACCTGCAGCCCTGGCTGCCATCCCGGCATGGGCGGGGCTGGGAGATTCCCAGATTTTCTCAGAGAACTCATCCCAGATGCTGATGGGAGCCACCTGGAGTGGCTGCATGTCCCCTGTCCCCATCAACCCCCAGGGTTGGTGTTGTGGGGGGCTCTGTGCCTTTCCCAATTGAATCCTCCTGGGATACTATCCTGGAGCTGCTGAGGCCACCCCCAGCACCACTGAGACAAAGCTCCAGTCCCCCAGACTGGATCTGACCCAGATCCAGTCCCATCTCTGGTGCCCCAGAGAGAGAGAGCAGAGACGCCAAACCAGCCCCATGCCCCTTCCTCATCCCAACAAACCCACAGCAGGAGCCACCTGGGCTGGTGTTTTTCCATCTTTTATTTTAAAAGTCATAATTGAAGTTTAACAAAGTTTGACCCCGTTGTGGGAGCTGGGAGGGCACCAGTGGAGACCCCACTCCTGCTCCCTCCAGCCCCGCTCCCCTCGCTGCCCCCCGGCATCGGCTCCGATGTCACCACAGGGATCCTTTGAAGGATGTTTTATTGGGGAGGGGGTCCCACCACAAGTGCAGGTGGTCAGGGGGTGTGGGCCCAGGGAACCCCCTGTGTCCCCTCCCACAGTACAGACATGCAGGGATTTATAAAAGGGGGTCTGGGGGGGACGGAGGGCCCTGCTCAGCCACCATCTGTCCAAGGGACAAATAAAAAAGCACAGCCAGGGCCCAGGGTCACGGGAAGCCATCGTCATCGTCCTCTGCCATCTCCTTGGCAAACTCCAGGTCCTGCTGCTCACGCTCCCGGCGCTCCTGGAAAGCAAAGGCCGAGGTTGGTGGCAGCTGGGGACAGGAGCCACATCCTTCCCGTGGCCGTGGTGGCCGCAGAGATCTCACCTCTGCAGATTCCAAGTCCTTGTTGTACGATTTGGGTGGGAACCTCATGGCCTGGAGAAAAAGAAGAGGAGCAGCTCAGAGCGGAGCCAGCCCTGAGCCACGTCCTGCTGTCCCCACCAGGGAGCGGGGGACAGGCTGTGCTCACCTTCACGGACATGTTGTGGATGTCGAGGCAGAAGGAGATGCGCTGGTGGAAGGCCAGCTGGGGCTCCCGTGTGGAGTAGATGTCGATCATCTCCTTGGACTGCACGTAGCCCTTCTCGTGGTTGATGCTGGCCTCGATCACGCCATCCCGGATGGCCTGCGAGCCCGGGCACGGGGCAGGGCATGGGATGTCCCCAAGGGCTCACACAGAGTCCCCTGAGCGTCCCCCAGCTCTCCCTGGAGGAGCCTCAACCCAAACCCAGAGGTGCTGCAGGGAGGGCTGTGGGGGAACGGGGCAGGGTGGGGGCTGTGGGCACATCCCACAGGGATGGGATTCCCTGTGCTGGTACCTTGGCAACGATGAACTCGGCGTCCTCGGGGCTGTCCAGCTGCAGCTTCTGGGCGATGTCAGCCAGGGAGATGCGCGAGTAGGAGAGGCTGATCATGCGGACACCTGCAGGACAAGGGAAGGGGATGCAGCCCCCAGGCCTGCCCAGCCTGCTGGGGGTCCCCAAACACCCTCCCCTCCTACCTGTCTTGATGACGTTGTGCCTCAGCCGAATGATCAGGGTGTAGGTGCCATCAGCCTGGAACTTGTCCCCAAACTGGTCAAGGACTTGGTTGAACTTGGCCAGGTTTCCTGTCCTGACGGCTGGAGGGAAGAAGGTGGGAATGGGGGAAGGAGAAAGGGAATTCCCACTGGGTCCTTTCCCACTGAGGATATTCCATGATCCCCTGACCCTGCAGGAAGGACAGACGGACAGGGGTGGGCAGCCATACCCTGGGTCAGCAGGAAGTAGGGCATGAGCGAGCGCTTGAGCGAGGGCTGCCGGAACTGGAGCCTGTCCGGGATCTCCCCGAGGAGCAGCTCCACCACGATGAGCAGCTTGTGCACCTGGGGCACAGCAAGACTCTGAGTGAGTCCCCATGGGGCCTGAAACTGTCCCTGTGCACTCCAAGAGGTCTTGCACCCATCCCCGTGGGGCACAAGACTCCAGGAGATCCCAAACTCATTCCTGTCCCTGTGGGGCCTGGAAGGTCACAGATTTGTCCCTGGGAAGTTCCAAACCTGGGAGGTCCTGCACTCATCATCCCTGCAGGGCCCAACAGCCTGGGAGGTCCCAAATCTGTCCCCATGGGGCCTGACCCTGGGAGATCCCACACCCATCCCTGCAGAACCCAACCCTGGGGGCTCCCAGATCTCATCCTGAAAGGTGCCAAGCCTGGGAGATCCCAGAACCATCCCCGTGGAGCCCAACCCTGGGGAGCCCTGGACCTGATCCTAGGAAGTCCCAAATCCCAAGGGATCTGACATCCAAGGAGGTCCCAAACCTGGGAGATCCCAAATGAAACTCCATGGGGCCTGACATCTGAGAAGGTCCCAAACCTTGGAGTTCCCAACCCAAATTCCATGGGGTCTGACATCCCAGAAGGTCCCAAACTTGGGAGCTCCCAAACCAAATTCCATGGGGTCTGACATCCCAGAAGGTCCCAAACTTGGGAGCTCCCAAACAAAATTCCATGGGGTCTGACATCCCAGGAGGTCCCAAACCTGGGAGATCCCAAACCAAATTCCATGGCCCCTGACAGCCCAGAAGGTCCCACATCCAAGCCCTGCGAGATCCCAAACCTGGTAGTTCCCAAACCAAATTCCATGGGTCTGACATCCCAGAAGGTCCCAAACCTGGGAGATCCCAAACCTGGGAGCTCCCAAACCAAATTCCACAGAGCCTGACATCCCAGAAGGTTCCACATCCAAGAACTGTGAGATCCCAACCCTGAGGAGTCCCAAACCTGGGAGTTCCCAACCCAAATTCCATGGCCCCTGACAGCCCAGAAGGTCCCAAACCTTGGAGTTCACAACCATCTGTGAACACCGAAACGCTGGAGTTCCCAAACTAAATTCCATGGAGTCTGACATCCCAGAAGGTCCCAAACCTGGGAGCTCCCAAACCAAATTTCATGGGGTCTCACATCCCAGAAGGTCCCAAACCTTGGAGTTCCCAACCCAAATTCCACAGCGCCTGACATCCCAGAAGGTCCCACAACCAACCCCTGTGAGATCCCAACCCCAAGAGGTCTCAGCCCCAAGCCAGGGGGCTCCTGCCCCCTCCTCACTCACCGTCTGCTTGAAGCCCACGGCCGTGTGCTGCGGGGCCTTGCGCAGGGCGTTGGTCATGGTGCGCCGCGCCTCCGAGTACTCCAGCTGGATGGCCTTGATCCGCCCTGCGCCCACACGGGGCGGGTGGGGAAAGCCACCCAGTGAATCCAACCTGACCTACACGGATGGGGCTCCAAATCCTGCCTGGAAGCCCCACCTCCAGCTGATCAAAGGGGTTCTCTGAGGAACCGGAGGTGCCGGGAGGCAGGGCAGGCGCCGAGCCCCGCTCACCTGTGTAGTACAGGTACCGAGCCCACTCGTTGTTGTTGGCCTGCTCGGGGAACACGGATTTGGAGACGAGTTTTTCAGCCTGGTCGTAGAGGTTGTAGTGGAGGTAATTCCTCAGGAGCAGGTTCAGGAGCGTGGCCTGGCCGTCGGCGTCGTGGCGCAGCGTGGCCGTGCGGAGCCGGGCGTGCAGGAAGCTGTGGGGTGGGACAGGGAGTCGGGGAACAGGGAGAAAAACAGGGGGATCAAACTCAGGGACAGCCCTCCACAAAAAGAGGGAGGAAAACAGGGGGATCAAGCTCTTCCCACAGGAAGAGAGAGGAAAACAGGGGGGATCAAACTCAGGGACAGCCCTCCACAAAAAGAGGGAGGAAAACAGGGGGATCAACCTCTTCCCACAGGAAGAGAGAGGAAAACAGGGGGGATCAAATCAGGGACAGCCCTCCATAAAAAGAGGGAGGAAAACAGGGGGATCAAACTCTTCCCACAAAAAGAGGGAGGAAAACAGGGGGATCAAGCTCAGGGATAGCCCTCCACAAAAAGAGCAAGGAAAACAGGGGGATCAAGCTCTTCCCACAAAAAGAGGGAGGAAAACAGGGGGATCAAGCTCTTCCCACAAAAAGAGGGAGGAAAACAGGGGGGATCAAGCTCTTCCCACAAAAAGAGGGAGGAAAACAAAAGGATAAAACTCAGGGACAGCCATCCACAAAAAAAGGGAGGAAAACACGGGGATCAAGCTCAGGGATAGCCCCCCACAAAAAGAGGGAGGAAAACAGGGGGATCAAGCTCAGGGATAGCCCCCCACAAAGAGCGAGGAAAACAGGGGGATCAAGCTCAGGGACAGCCCCCCACAAAAAGAGGGAGGAAAACAGGGGGATCAAGCTCAGGGACAGCCATCCCACCTCCGGACCACGTCGAGTTTGTTGAGGAATTCGTAGATGCGGGAGTGGTAGTAGTAGCACTTGGCCACCACCAGGTCCAGGGCGCGGCGGTTCTGGGAGCTGATCTTCTGCATCAGGTCATCGGACACCTTCTGAGCCTGAGGGACAGCAAGGGAGGTCAGAGCAGGGGGATTGATCCCAGGAGGGGCAGAGACCACCCGGGCTGTGGGGAACAAGCAAACACTGCTGGGATGAGGGACAGCAAGGGGCAGAGGCAGGGGATGGCTGGGGGGCAGCTCAGGGTCTCACCTCGGGGTACCTCTTGCTGTTCATCAGGTAGATGACGAGCAGCAGCTGCAGGTAAGCCTCCACCTCTGGCAGGAGAGGGGCTGAGGCTGCTTTCCCTGTCCTTGGGCGGAATTGCAGCTCAGCTTCTGTGTCCATGGACTGAGGAGAGAGAGAAATTGGGGATCACCGTCCCTGTGTGGAGACAGCAGCCAGCCCAGGACTGCAAGGACCTGTCCCCGCTCACATCTGTGTCTGAGCAGAGGGGCTGCTCATCCCCAGTGTCCCCAGACCCCACTGCCCTACTCCAGAGGCTATTTGGAGAGGGAAAGAATCATGGAATTCCAGGCTTTTTGAGTTGGAGGGGCCTTCAATTCATCCCTACCCTGCCACCTTCCACTAAATGAGGTTTTTCCCAGCCTTGTCCAACCCAGCCATGGACACTTCCAGGCATGGGGCAGCCACAACTTTCCTGGGAAATCCATTCTGGTGCTTCACTGCCATCACAGGGAAGAATTTCTGGCAAATATCCCTCTGTCAGGGGCAAGCCATTTCCCCTTGTCCTGTCACCCCAAGCCCTTGTAAATATTCCCTCTCCATCTTTCCTGTTGCTTCTTCAGATACTGGGAGGCCACAATAAGTTCACCCCTAAACCTTCTTTTCTTCAGGGTGAACAATCCCAATTCTCCTTGTCATTCCTCACAGTTGAGCTGCTCCATCCCTTTGAATAGCCTCTGGATTCACTCCTACACCTCCACAAGGCTGAAAAATCCCAATTCTCCCTGTCCTTCCTCACAGCTGAGCTGCTCCATCCCTTTGATTATCCTCTGGATTCACTCCTACACCTCCACATCCTTCCTGTGCTGGGGCAGTGTTGTTGCAGGCTCCCAGCTGGGTAATAATTAGCATTATTTATGATTGCAGAAGGCTGATCAATTGTTTTATTCTATTCTATTATACTATATTTATTAAGAAGCTCATCACCTTTACAGACAGTCTGATACAGCTTTGACTTAAGAGGTCATTCTCTTTAAATGATAATTCTGACCAGTTTTTAACTAAATCTTTAAACTAAACACCATCACCAGTGTCTAACCAAGAAATCCCCCTTTGGTAAACAACCTCCATAACACATCCCACACGTGCACAACAACAGGTGCAGCAAGTGCAGATAAGAATTGTTTCTCATTATTTTTCTCTGATTTTCCCACAGGAAAACGCCTGGGGAAGTCCTCAGTTGGTCTCTGTGGGCAGAGAGAATTCTACAGGGGGTAGGGGGGTGTCAGCAGAGCAGGGCAGAGGGGAGGGCAGCAGGTGTCCCTACCTCCTCCAGGAAGCCCAGCAGGAAGTCCCTGACAGTGCAGTTGGAGGTGAAGAAGCCATGGATGGCCTTGTGCAGCACGTTGGGGTTGAGGCGGCGCGAGGTGGAGGGCAGAGCCCGCAGGGCCCTCAGGACGTAGCGCGGCTCCTTCCCCGACACCGCCTTCTCCAGCTGCTTCACGTGCTCCTTGATGTCTGTGGGGGCACAGAGGGACACCCCTGAGCCCAAACCCTCTGCCAGCACAGCCAGGGCTGTCCCCTTGCCCTGTTCTGCTGTTCCCACCTGCCCTTGGTGTCCCCAGTGTCCCACCTGCCCTGTTTGGAGCTTCACGTGCTCCTTGATGTCTGTGGGGGCACAGAGGGACACCCCTCAGCCCAAACCCTCTGCCAGCACAGCCAGGGCTGTCCCCTTGCCCTGTCCTGCTGCTCTGAGCTCCCTCTGCCCATGCCCTTGGTGTCCCCAGTGTCCCACCTGCCCTGTTTGGAGCTTCACGTGCTCCTTGATGTCTATGGGGGAAAAATCCTCTGCCAGCAGCACCCCTGAGCAAAGCCAGGGCTGTCCCCTTGCCCTGTTCTGCTGTTCTGAGCTGCCCTTGGTGTCCCCAGTGATCCCACCTGCCCTGTTTGGAGCTTCACGTGCTCCTCGATGTCTGTGGGGGCACACACGGACACCCCTCAGCCCAAATCCCAGGGCTGCCCCCTCGCCCTGTCCTGCTGTTCTGAGCTGCCCTTGGTGTCCCCAGTGTCCCCCCTGCCCTGTTTGGAGCAGGGCGGTGGAGAGGCCCTTGCAGAGTTTTCTCCCTCTGCACCACCATGGGGTCCCACCACAGCAGCCCCCCTGTCCCTCACAGTCTGTCCCCAAACACGCCCTCACCCTCACAATTCCCTTCTACAGTGATCGCCCCAAAACACAATTCCATCCCCCATTCTTCAGTGACCCCAAAACCAACCTCCCCCTTCCTTTCCCTCACACACCGCCCCAAACACCCTTCTCCAGTGTCTCCCGCACAGAAAACACAGCTCCCATTTCCATTTCCCTCCCTAAACCCCCTTCCCTATACTGACACCCCCCCAAACACACCTCCCCTCTCCCCTTCCCCAAAGTGTCCCCTACCCTAAACTCAGCTCTCATTTCTCTTTCCCTCAGAGCCCCCAGCACTGATCTCACCATTCCCCTCCTCCATCACCTTTTCTCAGCCCCCCTCAGGTACCCCCACCCTGACCCCCTCAGGGCTTCCTGTACCTCCCCCCAATCCCCCCCTCCAACACCCCCAATCTGTGCCAGACCCCCTTCAACCCCTCAGTCCCCCCTCATCCCCACAGCCACCCCCATTACAACAACACCCCCCCCTCACCCTCCAGCGTGATCGCGTCCAGCTCCCGCTGCGGCTGCCGCTCTCCGCCCGCCTCGGGGGCCACCGGCGCCGCCTCCTCGTGCATCTCGACGTCGGGGGGTGCGGGCGGGGGTCCCTCCGGGGGTGCCTTGGCCTTGTCGCCGCGGCGGCGGGACGCGCCGTCCTGCTTCATGGCGTGACACTGCACAACGGGCCGCCAGGCGCGACCAGCCGAGCGACGAGCGACACACGATCGTCTCCTTCCGCCTTTCGCTCGTCAGTTTCCGTCCTCGCTCGGGTTGTTCCGTCGCGCTTTCGGATGGCTCGGGCACCGCTCGGGGAGTTCCGTCGCGGCCGCTCGTCGAGTTTCGTGATGGTCTCGGGTATTTCCGTCTTCGCTCGTAGATTTTCGCCTGCATTTTCGGGCGTTATCGTCGAGCCCTCTCGGAAGGTTCCGGTATCAATCGGCTTCTTTCGCTGCTCTCCTTCGGGAATCTCCGTAGAGCTTTCGGGGGTTTCCGCCGGGTGCTGAGCTGTTCCCGCCTTTTGGGGGCGCGAGCGAGTCTTCGCTGAGGTCCCGTGAGGGGCTTGTCCGTGAGGGGAGATCCCGTGAAGGGACCCGCGAGGAGCTGGTCTGTGAGGGGCATCCCGTAAAGGTCACGTACATTGTCCATGAGGGGAGATCCCGTGAAGGGTCCCGTGAGGAGCTGGTCTGTGAGGGGCATCCCGTAAAGGTCCCGTGAGGGGCTTGTCCATGAGGGGAGATCCCGTGAAGGGTCCCGTGAGGAGCTGGTCTGTGAGGGGGCATCCCGTGAAAGGGGCTTGTCTGTGAGGGGGGATCCCGTGAAAGGGGCTTGTCTGTGAGGGGGATCCCGTGAAGAGTCCCGTGAGGGGCCGGGCTGGGATCGGGGATTCTGTGAGGGGCCGGGCTGGGGCCAGGTCGGGACTCCCGTGAAGGGTCCCGTGAGGGGCTGGGCTGGGACTGGAAATTCTGTGAGGGGTCCCGTGAGGGACCGCACTAGGACAAGGTCGGGGGTCCCATGAAGTGTCCCGTCGTGAGGGACTTGTCTGTGAGGGGGCACCCCGTGGAGGGTCTCTTGAGGGGCTTGTCTGTGAGGGGGCATCCCGTGAAGCGTCCCGTGAGGGGCCAGCCTGGGACCGGGGATTTTCTGAGAGCTCCCGTGAGGGGCTGGGCTGGGACAAGGTGGGGGAACCCGTGAGGGGTCCCGTGAGGGGCTGGGCTGGGACAAGGTGGGGGAACCCGTGAGGGGTCCCATGAGGGGCTGGGCTGGGATCGGGGATTCTCTGAGGGGTCCGTTGTGGTCCATGTGGGGTCGGTCTGGGACCGGGGACCCTGCAAAGGGTCCCGAACCCGTGAGGGGTCCCATGAGGGGCTGGGCTGGGATCGGGGATTCTCTGAGGGGTCCGTTGTGGTCCATGTGGGGTCGGTCTGGGACCGGGGACCCTGCAAAGGGTCCCGAACCCGTGAGGGGTCCCATGAGGGGCTGGGCTGGGATCGGGGATTCTCTGAGGGGTCCCTTGTGGTCCATGTGGGGTCGGTCTGGGACCGGGGACCCTGCAAAGGGTCCCTTGTGGGCTTGGGGACCCTGTGAGGGGCTGGGCTGGGATCGGGAATCCCGTGAGTGAGGAGGGAGCTGGGAGCAGGGATCCCATGAGGGGCCAGGTTGAAGCTGGGGGTTCTGTGAGGGGCCTGGTCTGGGACTGAGGCCAAAGGGTCTCATGGTGGCTCCAGGTTGGAGCTGGGCTTTCCTCGTAGCTGTTGCAAGGCAGAGCCTGGTTGCTGGCGCTCCCAGAGCCATCAGTCCCCACTCAGGTGAGCAGTGCTGCCCTTGCTGCAGGCACCCATGGCCTCCAGAGACCCTCCCAGGGTCTCACAGCCTGAGGGACTCCCCTGACTTCCCCTCAGGGCTAAGTGCCTGTATTTTCATATAGTATGTCAAGCTTGTCAGATGTGCTGTGGAACCAAAACCACACAAAATTAAGAAATTGACTTTGACAACACCCAATTATGTATCAAAAATCCTCTTTATTTATAGAGATAACGAGAGTATGATTGCTCCAAAGTGCTCCATGTGTCCATTGAACATCTCAGGGATGATGACAATGCTGGGACCAGGGAGGTGTCAGTAAAACAAATCCACTTTGACATCCAACCTTTAGTACCCATAATGAATTTTCCTGCCTTAAATTTCCTTTTGCCAGCCAAAGCAGCCTTGATTATTAACAAGGATGGTGTTGGGAGAGAAAACTGGCTTATTAGCAGAGATTTCACAAGACCTCACCGAGGGGTTCTGTGGGCTGGGCCAGGGACCTGGAACCACTCAGGAAGTTAAGGGCATACAGGGCCACAAACAGGGCAGCTATGGCCTCGAAGGGTTGATCCCTAGGGATAACTGATCCATTTTCCTGGAGCTGCAGTCCACTCAGCTCCACAAGGGCAATGGTTAACATCTGGTCTTCCTCCTGTGAGAAGAGCACGCTGGCATCCACAAGAAAAGTCTCTTTCTCCTTATCCAGGTCATGTTTCAGGAGATTTTCAACCTTCACAGCAACAACAAAAAAAGCAAAATCACATTTTCAATCAATTGTCAACTTGTGTCATCATTATGGAAATATTGCTAGAATTAACATAGCCCCTGCTTCCCCTTGAAGGGAGCCAAGTGTGATTTGTGTTCTCACCAGGTTCAGCTGTTGGGACACAATCTTCCTTTCCAAGGATTCCAGCAGCAGCAGCAGCTGATCCTCTGTTAACTCTGCAGAAATAAACTGGGTTTGTATCTGAAATATTGCACCAAGCTTAGTGGTGGGCTGGGACTGGTGAGCAGGATGGGAAAGAGTGAAGAGGATGGGAAGGGTGATCATTTCCTGTAGGAAATGCTGCTTTGGTCAAAGTTCTTTGGATGTTTTAATAGAAATTACTTGTGCAAGCTCCCTGTGAGAGTGATCTGGCTGTTACCCACAATATCCCATATGGGATATGGAGTTGGAAGGGATCTAGAAGGATAACTGATGTGCAACTCCTGTCCCTGCACAGACACCCCAACAGCCCCACCCTGTGCTGAGGGTGTTGTCCAAGCCCTGCTGGAGCTGTGTCAGCCTTGGGGCTGTGACCATTGCCTGGGGAGTCTGTTCAGTGCCTGAGCCCCCTCTGGGATAAGAACTTTCCCAAAATCCAACCCAGCTGTCCCAGACACAGCTGCAGCCATTGGCCTGGGTCGTGTTGCTGGTCAGCAGAGCAGAGATGTGGGCTGCCCTTGGGAGGAAGCTGTGGCCAGAATTGAGGGAGCAGGGAGCCCTGGGTGGGTGCAGAGGGGGTTTCTCTCCTCTCCTCTCCCCTCCATGGGCCTTGGATGTAGATTCCCCTTGAAGAGGAGGAGGAGTATGAGAGGAAGGCAAGAGGGAATGGCAGGAGTGGGAGTCATCCCTGCCTTGATTTCCTCCTTGAAGCCCCAAAGCCTCACCCTGCAAAGCATCAAGGACGTAGGTGATTCCTTCTGCCAGCTGAAGGAGATGATGTCTTTGGGATTGCTGCAAGGTGCTGAAGAGTTCTTTTAAATCTGGGCTCTCAGTTCTCAGCTCATAACCATCATTTTCCTCAAGAACTTCTTCCATCTGTGGGGAACAAGGAGAAGAAATGTCAGGATTTGAGGGCAGAGGCTGCTGCTTGTCCTGAGCAGGGAGCTGTGCTGAGAGAGGGAATTTTGGATGGGCAGTTGTGGCCCAGGGCAGGTGACTTGTGGGACAGGAGGAGTGGTGTGGATGTGTCTGTGTTTATAAATTGTGTCAGTAAAAGCTTCACTTACTTTCTGGCTGAGCTCTTGAAGGAGGTTCTTGTCTCTCATCACAGCTTTGATGGTGTTTAAGATGATGAGCAGCAGGTCAGGAGACAACTCGGGGAAAATTCGGCAGGAATATCGAACTTCTGTCCTCACTTCTCCTAATTTTCCTGCTGAGGGACCTGCAACCCAGAATGAGTCCAAATCACTTGAGTTCTAGGAGCTAAGTGGGAGCTCTTAACCCAGAGTTTGAAACACTCATTTGATATCGAATTTGGGCAGTTGTGGTGTCTCGGGGAAGATGCAAATCCATCTCTCCTGGTTGTTTGCTTTATGCTGGGAGATTCCATCTTATCCAAAGCAGCCAAAAGTTGTGAGAGTGGAAGCAGTAAAATACATTCCTTACCATCAGCTATATAAGCTTGGCTTCTCACAGCTTCTGCTGGGAAGTAATCCAGATCTAAAAGAGGACAAAACAACACTTTTCTATACCAGCCTTCCCAGTGGTGGTCACCCCCTCAGCTTCCTCCCTGGCTCTTCTCTTCTGAGCAGGAAAGGAAAAGAAGCACGAAAACTCTGCTCTCTGTGCCATTTATCATAAGGAGCTCAGCACCTCCTGAAACGTGGATCTGAGCCTTCCTTCCTTCTTTCCTTTCTTTACTGTCCCCTCTCCAAAGAGCATCTTTGAACTTGTATGGTTTATCTGACCTCCCCCAGGTGATTTCCGTCTCTCACATTGCCTCCTCCTGTCTGCAGACAAGCTGAAGGTAGCTCTGAGGGCAAGAGGTGCTTCATAAAATGTTCTTCCTCTTCTGGAATGGAGAACTTGATCATTTCTGGAAGTTGCTTACCCCATTTTCCATCTCTAATGTGCAGTGGGATGGTCCTGAAGGCCAGAGTGCATCCCTTGGGTATCACTATGCTTTGTTTGTCCTCCCTGTTGCTCTGCATAAAGAAAACAGCCTGTCAGAACAGCTGGGTGCAGGTGTTGGGGAAGCAAGGAGGGAGAAGCCAAACCTGTGCACAGAGTGAAGCATAAAATTTGGCCTTGAAGCCCCCGTCTGCCTTGGTGGATTCCTTGTACACGGCCTCCTCTGAGGCCTCGAGGGTTTCAGTGACCACGTACAGCCTGATGTCTGTTCTCTGGAGCTGTCGGATGAAGGAGTGATCCATGTTGATTTCCCTAAAAGAGGAAAAGGATGGGAAGGGTTTGGAGCACCAGGAGCAGCTGAGGCATCTGGGAGGGATAAACCTGTATGGGGGAACTTGTCGCTCATTTCCTGTCTAACCTGGCCTAATTAGAGGAAGTTCATGTCCTAAGGTTTTAATCTTGGGTTTTGGCTGTGAAAACTGATTGTTGACCTGGTGTGAGCTGGAGGGAGATGACTGGAACATGTCTGATCCCTTTCTCATTCCTTACCTTTCTTTTCTCAATGCCTCCAGGTATTGGTGTGATATGCTCTTCTTCTGTGGCGTAATGGAAAACTCTTTGGACAAGGAGGCACCTCCTTTCAGCTCCACATTTGTAGGGTCAAATGAAATGCTGAGACCTCCATCAGCTTGGTCAGCACTGACTTTTGTGAGAGTGAATTGGCTGGACTCTTGATGGAGGGACTCTGAAACAATTCCATGGATTATCTTAAACAGCCCTACAAAGACTCAGCACTGTAAGTATCTAATACACAACAAAGCTGGAAATTGGTACAGTTCAGCCACAAAGAGTTCAAAAATAATTTCTGTGATATTTGATAAATTCATATTGATCAATTTGGGTTTTACCTGTGCTTGTACCATCTTCTCCAGGCAGCAGCACATCATCCAGTGTGAAGCCTGTTCTCTGGTAGTAGGGAGCTCGATGAAATACAGTTTTTGGTTTGCTTTTTTTTTTCAGTAGATAGAGAGGCCTGAAGTGCTCATTGTCTGCGATGCTTTCAACAGGAACCAGTCCTTTGCACGGATCCATTTGATTTACAATGAATTTGGTGAGTTTTTTAAACATTCTGGCTGTGGCTGAGGTTTTGAAGCAAAAAATTGATTTGTGCCTTGGGAAAGAGGGAACACAAGCTAAGCTGAATTACTTGAAATAATAGGAGGACATTGTAACAAAGTGTGACTTAATGATTGAGAAGATTTCAAAATAATGCCTCAAAATCCCCCTCACTGTCCAAGGACACAAGTTTCACAGGGTTGTTTCAGGGAGTCTTTTAAGAGGAAGCAGCACGAGATGTGGGTTGTTTGGCCTTGTCCTCCTTTGCTGTTGAGCCTCAGTGATTGTGCAGAGAGAGCACAGCTGGCAGACCTTCAGGGTGCTGATTTTGGAGACAAATGTCCCCCAAAACAGAGAGACACCTACCCAGCCCAGCCTCATTGGGCAGGCCCTGGTGGTCTGCAAGGGAGAGCTGGTGCTTGAGAGCCAGCAGGAAATCCCTGTTTGTTTTCTCAGACAGCTTGTTTTTATCAGTTTCAACTTTCTGCTGTTTTATGGGAAGAAGGTGGGGAGGGGAAATTGGGCAATCAAGCCTGATATTGATGGGAAGGGACCTTAAGGGTCCTCCCATTCCCCCCCTGCCATGGCCAAGTACACATTCCACTCTCCCAGGCTGCTCGAAGCCGTGTCCAACCTGGTTGGAAACACTTCCATGGATGGGGCAGCCACAGCTTATCTGGGCATCCTGTTCTGGAGCCTCAGCATCCTCAGAGGGATTTCTTCCCAATATCCCATCTAATGCTACCCTGTTTCAATGTAAACCATTCCAAAGACAAATAGCCTTGTATGGTCAAGGTTAGTCGCCCTTGCAGGTCTCATTCCCTTGAAGGTCTCCAAGAAGAGAAGAAAAACTAAACAAGAGCACTTACCAGAGAGCTCCCACCAACCTTCTCCCCTTCCCAAAACTCTGGGATAACGCAGTTACCTGTTTGTGGGGTGGGGGGTGTGCAGAGCAGACCCTGGGGTGCTGAGGTGATGTGGCCTCTGGAGAGCAGCAGGACTGGGGAGAAAATCTCTGGTTTCCCTTCTGCTCAGAGGTGTGGAAGTGTTCTCTAAGTACGGGAGCCGTGAGTCGCACAGGAAGCTCGCACCACCACAACGCCAGAGCAAAGAGTAAACTGATTTCTCTTACCTTGCAAACAGGGGTTCCCTGAAGCAGCACCTGGGCAGGAGCAGTGTTAGACCCAGTCTAACAGTGTTAGACCCAATCTGTGCTGGAAGAACCCTGGCATTCCCCAGCAGTTTATCAGGAGCTGTTCCCAGCTGTGATGTCACTTCAGCAATTTTACATCCTCACCACCCGTGTTCCGCTTCCACAAAGTGGCCGTTGCTTACGTAACGCTTCCTTTTTACTCATTGAGCACAGTCTGTTACAGGGTTACTGGAACTTCCACAGGTGTAGGAGATGTAAATCCAGTGCTGGAAGTGTCCCAGACTGGATTGGGCAGGAATGTGCCCTGTCCATGGCAGCAGGTGGGACTGGGTGGCTTTAAGGTCCCTTCAAACAAAACCATTCCATCCTTGTGGATTCAGCTTTATAGAGCCAGGTAACACTGCTGTTCTTTGACAGATGGAGAAATGAACTCAGGAGGGGATATTGACAAGAAATTCCTCTCTGTGAGGGTGATGTGGCCCCAGAACAGGTTTCCCAGAGAAAATGAGGCTGCCCCATCCCTGGGAGTGTCCCAGGCCAGGTTGGATGTGGCTTGGAGCAGCCTGGGCTGGTGGAAGGTGTCCCTGCCCATGGCAGGGGTGGGAATGGCCCTGGAGCCTTAAGGTGCCTTCAAACCCGAGCCATTCCATGTCTGCTGGGTACATTGCTGTGCTTGTTTGAGAGCAAAAGCCATCCATGTGATGATTCCACCACTCAAGCACAAGTTTTTACCTGAATACTTTATTTTTATTAGTGTCCGTTAGAACTGTGTTAGAAGGAGTAATAAAAATATTCACACTTTATTTTAGAAAGTTCTCTACATGAGACTGCTGTGTCCACATCCAGAGCCCTTGTTTCTGGTACAGCCTCAATCCTGAGGTGTGCCATGGGACAGAAAAGAGACCAAAGTAAAAAACAGCCTTTGAGACCACCAAATTGCTTAGCAAGAAGCTGCACTTTATTTATAAAGTGATAATGGGAATATTTGTGGCATCTCTCTGAAGTGTTGCCCAAGTCTCTTGAGCATCTTGGAGAGATGGGAACGGAGAGGTGTCAGTGAAGCCTTTGGGATTTTCCCACCTTCCTACAACCAGCAGTTAATGGAGTCCCCACTGAACCAGAGAGGGACCAGGGTGAATCAGTGCTGATGTTTTCCTTTGGCTTTTGTTTTCTTTTCATTTCCTTCCTTTTCCTTTGCATTTCATTTTTGCCTTTGCATGTTCTTTCCCATCTGCCCTTCCCCTTCCCCTTTCCATCCTCTTTCCATTCCCTTTGCCCTTCCCTTTCCCATTTGCAGATTGCAGAAGCAGCAGCAGTAGCAGCATTCTGAGGGAAGCAGGATTACATGAATCATTGGTGCCAGGCCTGTGGTTGTTTGGGCTTTTGGATTTTCCTGTTTTCCCTCAGTATTTTTGGGGAGACAGACAGACAAATCCACTTTGATATCCTGCCTTTAGCATCCATATTGAATATTCTAGCTATGATTTGCTTTTGCCAGCCAAAGCAGCCTTGATTATTAACTAGGGTGATATTGGGAAGAAAATTTTCTTGTCAGCAGAGATTTCCCAACATCTTGTAGAAGAGTTCCCTGTGCAGGGCCAGGCACCGCCTACTTGGAACCACTCAGGAGTATGAGGGCATACAGGGCCACAAACAGGGCTGCCACAGCCTCGAAGGGTTCATCCCTAGGGATAGCTGATCCCTTTTCCTGGAGGAGCTGCACTCCACTCAGCTCCACCAGGGCAATGGTTAACATCTGGTCCTCCTCGTGTTGGAAAGAGAGCAGCCTGGCATTCACAGGGAAAGGGCTCATCTCATATTCCAGGTCATGTTTCAGTAGGTTTCCAACCTTTAAATGACAATAAAAAAGCAAACTCATTATTTTAATCAGTAGTCAAGTTGTGCCACTATGGAGATGTTGCTATAATTGCAATAGTCTGAGCTCCCTTGAAAGGGGCCAAATGTGATGTGTCTTCTCACCAGGTTCAGCTGTTGGGACACAATCTTCCTTTCCAAGGATTCCAGCAGCAGCAGCAGCTGATCCTCTGTTAACTCTGCAGAAATAAACTGAGTTTGTATCTGAAATACTGCACCAAGCTTAGTGGTGGGCTGGGACTGGTGAGCAGGAGGGGAAAGAGTGAAGAGGATGGGAAGGGTGATCATTTCTTGTAGGAAATGCTGCTTTGGTCAAAGGCTTTTTGGATGTTTTAATAGAAATGACTTGTGCAGGCTCCCTGTGAGAATGATCTGGCTGTTACCCACAATATCCCATATGGGATATGGAGTTGGAAGGGATCTAAAAGGATAACTGATGTGCAACTCCTGTCCCTGCACAGACACCCCAACAATCCCACCCTGTGCTGAGGGTGTTGTCCAAGCCCTGCTGGAGCTGTGTCAGCCTTGGGGCTGTGACCATTGCCTGGGGAGTCTGTTCAGTGCCTGAGCCCCCTCAGGGATAAGAACCTGTCCCAAAATCCAACCCAGCTGTCCCAGACACAGCTGCAGCCATTGGCCTGGGTCGTGTTGCTGGTCAGCAGAGCAGAGATGTGGGCTGCCCTTGGGAGGAAGCTGTGGCCAGAATTGAGGGAGCAGGGAGCCCTGGGTGGGTGCAGAGGGGGTTTCTCTCCTCTCCCCTCCATGGGCCTTGGATGTAGATTCCCCTTGAAGAGGAGGAGGAGTATGAGAGGAAGGAATGAGAGAATGGCAGGAGTGGGAGTCATCCCTGCCTTGATTTCCCCCTTGAAGCCCCAAAGCCTCACCCTGCAAAGCATCAAGGACGTAGGTGATTCCTTCTGCCAGTTGAAGGAGATGATGTCTTGGGGATTGCTGCAAGGTGCTGAAGAGTTCTTTTAAATCTGGGCTCTCAGTTCTCAGCTCATAACCATCATTTTCCTCAAGAACTTCGTCCATCTGTGGGAAACAAGGAGAAGAAATATCAGGATTTGAGGGCAGAGGCTGCTGCTTGTCCTGAGCAGGGAGCTGTGCTGAGAGAGGGAATTTTGGATGGGCAGTTGTGGCCCAGGGCAGGTGACTTGTGGGACAGGAGGAGTGGTGTGGATGTGTCTGTGTTTATAAATTGTGTCAGTAAAAGCTTCACTTACTTTCTGGCTGAGCTCTTGAAGGAGGTTCTCATCTCTCATCACAGCTTTGATGGTGTTTAAGATGATGAGCAGCCGGTCAGGAGACAACTCGGGGAAAATTCGGCAGGAATATCGAACTTCTGTCCTCACTTCTCCTAATTTTCCTGCTGAGGGACCTGCAACCCAGAATGAGTCCAAATCTGTCACTTGAGTTCTAGGAGTGGACAGGCAGCTCTAAACCTGGTTTTGAAACACTTCTCTGAGTGTTTTTGAAGCAATATGGAATTTGGGCAGGTGTGGTATCTCAGGGAAGATACAAATCCATCTCTCCTGGTGGTTTGTTTTATGCTGGGAGATTCCATCTTACCCAAAGCAGCCAAATGTTGTGCATGTGAAAGCAGTAAAATACATTACTTACCATCATCTACATAACCTTGCCTGTCCTCAACTACATTATCTTCATCTTCGTCTTGGAAATAATCCATTTCTGTAGCAGGATAAAAAGGACATTTATGGTTTTCTAGACCAGCCTTCACAGTGGTGGTTCACCCACCCTGTTTTTTCCCTGGTTCTTTTCTTCCAAGCAGAAAATTTCAGACCCAAACTCTCTTCTCTGTGCCATTTATCACCAGGAGCTTTGCAGCTCCTCAAAAGTAGATCAGACACTTCCTTCTTTCCATTTTTTACTGACCCCTGCCCAAACAAGATCTTTCTTGTGTGGCTCTTTGACCTTGCATGGGCTGTCTGGCTGCCCTCAGGTGATTTCTGTCCATCACACTGCCTCCCTCTCCTTGCAAACAAGTCTAGGATGTATCTGGGGCCAGGTGATTCTTCATAAAATGTTCTTCCTCTTGTGCACCTTTTCTAGAAGGGAGAAACTGGTCATTTCTGGAAGTTGCTTACCCCATGCTCCATCTCTAATGTGCAGTGGGACGGTCCTGAAGGCCAGCGTGCAGCCCTTGGGTATCACTATAGCTTGGTTGTTCTCTCTGGTGCCCTGGTGAAGGAAAACAACCAGTTAGAACAGCTGGGTGCAGGTGTTGGGAAGCAAGGAGGGAGAAGCCAAACCTTTGCATGGAGTGTGGCATAAATTTTAGCCTTGAAGCCCCTGTCTGCCTTGGTGGATTCCTCGTACACGGCCTCCTCTGAGGCCTCGAGGATTTCAGTGACCACGTACAGCCTGATGTCTGTTCTCTGGAGCTGTCGGATGAAGGAGTGATCCATGTTGATTTTCCTAAAAGAGGAAAAGGATGGGAAGGGTTTGGAGCACTAGGAGCAGCTGACACAACTGGGGGGATGTGCTGGTTTTCCATGGCCTGGATTTTGGTTTTTGGCTATTGAAAAACCGTTCTTAACGTGGTATAGGCAGGAGGGAGATAACTGGAGTGTGTGTGCTCCCTTTGTCATTCCTTACCTTTCTCTTCTCAGTGCCTCCAGGTATTGCTGTGATATGCCGTTCTTCTTTGACTTGACAGAGAACCCTTTGAACAAGGAGGCACCTCCTTTCAGCTCTACACTTGCAGGATCAAATGAAATGCTGAGACCTCCATCAACTTCATCAGCTCTGACTTTTGTGAGAGTGAATTGGTTGGAATCTTGATGGAGGGACTCTGAAACAATTCCATGGATTATCTTAATCAGGATTACAGACTCAGCACTGTCAGTATATCACATACAGAAGAAAGCTGGAACTTACTAGAGTTCAGCCACAAAGAGTTCAAAAATAATTTCTGTGATATTTGATAAATTCATATTGATAAATTTGGGTTTTACCTGCGCTTTTACCATCTTCTCCAGGCAGCAGCACATCATCCAGTGTGAAGCCTGTTCTCTGGTAGTAGGGAGCTCGATGGAATATGCGGTTTGATTTTTTTTTTTTAATCAGTAGGCAGAAAGGCCTGAAGTGCTCCTGGTCTGCAATGCTCTTGACAGGATCCAATTCTTTGCACGGATCCATTTGATTTACAATGATTTTGGTGAGTTTTTTAAACATTCTGGCTGTGGCTGAGGTTTTGAAGCAAAGCCAAAGGGATTTGTGCCTTGGGAAAGAGGGAACACAAGTTAAGCCAAATGACTTTAAATAATAGCACAGAATCACAGAATCAGCTAGGTGGGAAAAGATCTTTGAGATCATCTAGTCCAACCCATGACCTAACATTTCCTCATCAACTAAATCATGGTGCTGAGTGCCATGTCCAGTCTTTTTTAAAATACGTCCAGGGATGATTACTCCACCACCTCTCTGGGCAGATGATTCCAGTGGCCTATCACTCTTTCAGTGAAGAATTTTTTCGTGATGTCTAAGCAAAACTTCCCCTGGTGCAGCTTAAGCGGGATGTTGTAACAAAGTGTTTCTTTAATTAGTAAAAAATTTCAAAATAATGACTGGTATTACCCAAGACACGAGTTTCACAGGGTTGTTACAGGGAGCTTTTGGAGAGGAAGCAGCAGGAGCTGTGGGTTGTTTGACCTTGTACCCCTTTGCTGTTGAGCCTCAGTGATTGTGTAGAGAGAGCAGAGCAGGCACACTCTGAGGATGCTGATATTAGGGGCAAATGTCCCTGAAAATAAAGAGAAATCAGCCCAGCCTTATTGGGCAGGCCCTGGTGGTCTACAGGAGAGAGCTGGTGTTTGAGGGCCGAAAGAAATCCCAGTTTCCTTTCTGACACAGCTTCTTTTTATGAAAAAGTTTCAGTTTCACTTTTCTGGTGTTTTACACGAAAGAGCTGGAGAGGAGAAATTGAACAATCCAGAATGGTTTGGATGGGAAGGGACCTTAAAGCTCATCCCGTTCCTTTCCCTAAGATGGTCAGGGACACCTTCCACTATCCCAGGTTGCTCCAAGCCCTGGCCTTGGACACTTCCAGGGCAGTGTGCCGGTGTGGCTGTGTGCCGGTGTGGCTGTGTGCCGGTGTCTGACCATACAGAAATTCCTTCCCAATACCCGATCTAACCCTGCTCTCTTGGAGTTTAAACCATTCCAAAGACAAATAGCTGCCAGTGCTCAATGTTATTAGCCCTTCTGAGCTCTTTCCCTTGAAGGTCTCCAAGAAGAGAAGAAAAACTAAACAAGACCACTTAACAGAGAGCTCCCACCAACCTTCTCTACCCAAGAGCTCTACCCAAGCTCTGGGATGATGCACTTACCTGTTTGTGGGGTGGTGGGCGTGCAGAGCAGACCCTGAGGCTGCCAAGGTGGTGTGGCCTCTGGAGAGCAGCAGGACTGGGGACAAGTTCTCTGGCTCTCTGCCAAAGGTGGGGAAGTGTTTGCTAAGTACGGGAGCCGTGAGTTGCCACGATGGGAAGCTTGCCCCATCGCACGAACACAGAGCAAAGAGTAAATTGATTTTTCTTGCTGAAGTAGGTTCCTGGAAGCAACACCTGGGCAGGGGCAGTGTTAGATCTGATCCATGCTGGTGGTTCCCTGGCTGTTCACACCTGAGTTCTTATTCCCCAGAGTTATTCTCAGTTGGAGCAATTCACCATCCTCCTCCCCAGTGTTCCATTTCCTCAGAATGGCCATTGCTTGTGTGAGTCTTCCTTGAGCAGATTCTGTGATAGGGGCTGTGGAAAACTTGAAATTCTACAGATGTAGGAGATGTAAGCCCATGCCTGGAGCTGTCCAACATCAGACTGAACAGGAAGGTGTCCCTGCCCCTGGCAGCAGGTGGGACTGGATGCCTTTAAGGTCCCTTCAAACAAAACCATTCCATCCTTCAATACTGCAACGTTATCAAGCCATGTAATGCTGCTGTTCTTTGACAGATGGAGAAATGGACTCAGGAGGGAATATTGACAAGAAATTCCTCTCTGTGAGGGTGGGGAGGCCCTGGCAGTGGTTTCCCAGAGAAGCTGTGGCTGCCCCATCCCTTGGAGTGTCCAAGGCCAGGCTGGATGTGGCTTGGAGCAGCCTGGGCTGGTGGAAGGTGTCCCTGCCCATGGCAGGAAGCAGGAATGGATGAGGCTTAAGATGCCTTCCAACCTGAGTCATTCTATGTTTGCCATAGTCATTGTCATGCTTGTGTAAGAGCAAAAGCCATCCATGTGATGATTCCAGGACTCAAGTGCAAGTTTTTACCTGAATAATTAATTTTTATTAGTGTCTCTTAGAATACTGTACAAAGGAGTAATAAAAATATTCACACTTTATTTTAGAAAGTTTTCTACATGAGACTGCTGTGTCCACATCAAGGGCCCTTATTTCTGGTACAGCCTCAATCCTGAGGTTGTCAGGTGTGCCATGGGACAGAAAAGACACCAAAGTAAGAAACAGCCTTTGAGACCACCAAGTTGCTTAGCAAGAAGCTGCTCTTTATTGATAAAGTGATAATGAGGGTATTGTAGTATTGCTCTGAAGTGCTACCCGTGTCCCTCAAGCATCTCAGGGAGATGGCACCAGGGAGGTGTCAGTGAAACCTCTGGGATTTCCCCACCTTCCTGACACCAGCAGTTCAAGGATCCCATGCTGAAACACAGAGGGACCAGAGTAAGTGAACCACTGCTGATGTTCCTTTTGGCTTTTGTTTCCTTTTCATTTCCTCCCTTTTCCTTTGCATTTTCCTTTCCATTCCCTTTGCCCTTCCCTTTCCCATTTACTGATTGCAGCAGCAGCAGCAGCAGCATTTTGAGGGAAGCAGGATTACATGAAGCACTGGTGCCAGGCCTGTGATTCTTTAGGCTTTTGGATTTTCCTGTTGTCTTTCTGCATTCATGGGGAGACAGACAGACAAATCCACTTTGATATCCAGCCTTTAGCAACCATATTGAGTTTTCTTGCCTTAAATTTGTTTTTACCGCACAAAGCCTTCCAACATCTTGAGGAAGGGATCCCTGGGCAGGGCCATGTGTATCTGCAAGCCACTCAGGAGGTTGAGGGCGTACAGGGCCACTAACAGGGCAGCCATGGCCTCAAAGGGTTTATCCCTAGGGATAATTGATCCATCTTCCTGGAGCTGCACTCCACTCAGCTCCACAAGGGCAATGGTTAACATCTGGTCCTCCTTGTGTGGCAAGAGCTGCCTGGCATCCACAAGAAAAGTCCCCTTCCTCTTCACCTTGTCATGTTCCAGGAGATTTGCAACCTTCACAGGAACAACAAAAAACCAAAATCAGAATTTCAATCAGTTGCCAGCTTGTGTCATCATTATGGAAATGTTGCTAGAATTAACATAGCCCCTGCTTCCCCTTGAAGGGAGCCAAGTGTGATTTGTGTTCTCACCAGGTTCAGCTGTTGGGACACAATCTTCCTTTCCAAGGATTCCAGCAGCAGCAGCAGCTGATCCTCTGTTAACTCTGCAGAAATAAACTGGGTTTGGATCCAAAACCTCCCAGCAAGGTGATGGAGGTTGCTGGTGGGCTGGGACTGGTGAGCAGGATGGGAAAGAGTGAAGAGGATGGGAAGGGTGATCATTCCTTGTAGGAAATGCTGCTTTGGTCAAAGGCTTTTTGGATGTTTTAATAGAAATTATGTGTGCAGGCTCCCTGTGAGAGTGATCTGGCTGTTACCCACAATATCCCATATGGAATGTGGAGTTGGAAGGCACCTACAGGGATAATTGATGTGCAACTCCTGTCCCTGCACAGACACCCAACAGCCCCACCCTGTGCTGAGGGTGTTGTCCAAGCCCTGCTGGAGCTGTGTCAGCCTTGGGGCTGTGACCATTGCCTGGGGAGTCTGTTCAGTGCCTGAGCCCCCTCAGGGATAAGAACCTTTCCCAAAATCCAACCCAGCTGTCCCAGACACAGCTGCAGCCATTGGCCTGGGTTGTGTTGCTGGTCAGCAGAGCAGAGATGTGGGCTGCCCTTGGGAGGAAGCTGTGGCCAGAATTGAGGGAGCAGGGAGCCCTGGCTGGGTGCAGAGGGGGTTTCTCTCCTCTCCCCTCCATGGCACTTTCATGTTGATTCCACTTGAGGAGGAGGAGGAGGAGGAGGAGGAGTATGAGAGAAAGGCAGGAGGGAATGGCAGGAGTGGGAGTCATCCCTGCCTTGATTTCCCTCCTGAAGCCCCAAAGCCTCACCCTGCAAAGCATCAAGGACGTAGGTGATTCCTTCTGCCAGCTGAAGGAGATGATGTCTTGGGGATTGCTGTAAGGTGCTGAAGAGTTCTTTTAAATCTGGGCTTTCAGTTTTCAGCTCATAACCATAATTTTGCTCAGCAACTTCTTCCATCTGTGGGGAAGAAGGAAAAGAAATGTCAGGATTTGAGGGCAGAGGCTGCTGCTTCTCCTTAGCAGGGAGCTGTGCTGAGAGAGGGAATTTTGGATGGCTAATTGTTGTACAGGGCAGGTGACTTGTGCGACAAGAGGTGTGGTTGTGGCTGTGTCTGTATTTATAAATTGTGTCAGTGAGAAAAGCTTCACTTACTTTCTGGCTGAGCTCTTGAAGGAGGTTCTTGTCTCTCATCACAGCTTTGATGGTGTTTAAGATGATGAGCAGCAGGTCAGGAGACAACCCAGAGAAGATTCGACAGCAGATTTCAACTTCTTCCAGCCCTGGTCCTAATTCTACTCTCCGTGACAGGGGAACTGCAAACCAGAATGAATCCAAATCTGTCACTTCTGAACATGGAGTGCACATGCAGCTCTAAACCCAGAGTATGAAACCCTTCCCTGAGTGTTTTTGAAGCAATATGGAATTTGGGCAGTTGTGATGTCTCAGAGAAGCGGCAAATGCATCTCTCCTGTTGTTTAATACTGGGAGATTCCATCTTACCCAAAGCAGACAAAAGTTGTGCAAGTGGAAGCTGTGAAAGTATATTACTTACCAAATCTGGCATATGCTTCAATTTCAAAATGCTTCATATCTGCAGAAGAATATAAAGGACATTTATGGTGTTCTAAACCAGTCTTCCCACTGTTGGTTACCCACCCAGTTTTGTCCTTGGCTCTTTTCTTCTCAGGAAGGGAAGAGAAGGGACACCCAAACTCTGTTCTCCATGCCATTTATCAACAGGAGCTCTGCAGCTCCTGAAATATAGATCAGAGACTTCCTTCTTTCTTTACTAATCCCTCCCCAAACAGCATTTTTCCTGTGTAGTTCTTTGACCTAGCATGGGCAGTCTGACCTCCCCCAGCTGATTTCAGTCCCTCACACTGCCTCCATGTCCTTGCAGACAATATGAGGCTGTATCTGGGGCACAGTGATACTTCCTAAGATCTTCTTCTTCTGCACTATTTCCAGAAGGGAGAAGTCTGTCATTTCTGGAAGTTGCTTACTCCATTTTCCATCTCTAATGTATAGCGGGACGGTCCTGAAGGCCAGCGTGCAGCCCTTGGGTATGACTATGCTTTGTTTGTTCTCTCTGGTGCCCTGGTGAAGGAAAACAACCAGTTAGAACAGCTGGGTGCAGCTGTTGGGGAACAAAGGAGAGGAAAAGCCAAACCTGTGCACCAAGTGTGATGTGACAGAGGACATTAAAGACCCCATCTGCCATGATGGATGCTGTGTAGATAGTCTCCTCTGAGGCTTCGAGGATTTCCGTGACCATGTACAGATTGATGTTTGTTCTCTGGAGTTGTTGGATGAGGGAATGATTCATGTTGATTTGTCTAAAAGAGGAAAAGTATGGAAAGGGTTTGGAGCACCAGGAGTGGCAGATGCAGCTGGGGGTGCTCAGGCTGTAGAAGAGGAGGTTCAGGGGTGAACTTGTAGCTCCAGTTGAGGCATTCACATTCTCTGAACAGAGAGACATAATTCTCTATCTCAGGGTTTTTCCTGAAGAAGCACAGAGAGAACAAGAGAAAGTAGTTTTTTCTCATTCACTGCCTGTGTTTGTGCCCACGTGGAATGTGGTATGGAGATTGTTTACCCAAGGTGATTGCTTGATTGCATTCTGGTGATGGTTGTTTGGATTCATGGTCCAGTTGGATCCACAGCTGTGTCGGGACTCTGGGCAGAGAGTCACGGGTTTTTCTAGTTAGTTAGTTAGTTAGTTAGTTAGTTAGTTAGTTAGTTAGTTAGTATTATATAGTAAGTAAGTATGTAGTATAGTATAGTATAGTATAGTATAGTATAGTATAGTATAGTATAGTATAGTATAGTATCTCTTTAAAATAGTATATAATGTAATATAGTATAGTTTTAATAAGGCAATTGTTCAGCACTTCTGAATCAATGGAGTCAGATGCCAATCATTTTCCCTGTGTTAGGATACCATGCACCGATATCCAATCTTTGGCCTAGTTAGGGGAAATAATTGCCCAAAGTTCTTAATCTTTGCTTTTGGCTGTTGAAAGCCCATTATTGAGCTGGGGTGTGCTGGAGGGGGATGATTGGAGTGTGTGTGCTCCCTTTGTCATGCCTTACCTTTTTTTTCTCAGTGCCTCCAGTGATTGCAGTGGGATGCTCTTCTTTTGTAGCTTAATGGAAAAGACATTCAAGGAGGAGGCACCTATTTCCACTTCTGCATTTACAGGGCCCAAAGGAGCACTGGCATGCCCCTCAACCTGGTCAGCACTGGTTTTTGTGATAGTAAATTGGTTGGAATCTTGATGGAGGGACTCTGAAATAATTCCATGCATTATCGTAAGCAGGATTACACAGACTCAACACTATAATTATATCACACACACACATGAAAGCTGGAACATGGTACAGTTCAGCCACAAATGACCCAAACACATTATCTATAGAATTTGTGGTCTTTAGATTGAAAAATGTGAGTTTTACCTATGCTTTTACCATCTTTTCCAGGCAGCAGCACATCATCCAGTGTGAACCCTGTCCACTGATAGTAGGGAGCTGAGTGGAATATGCGTTTTGATTTTCTCTTTTGTATCAGTAGACAGAGAGGCCTGAAGTGCTCATGGTCTGCAATGCTCTCGACAGGGTCCAATTCTTTGCTCGGATCCATTTGATTTGCGATGAATTTGGTGAGTTTTTTAAACATTCTGTGGCTGAAGTTTTGAAGGAAAACCAAGTAGATTTATGCCTTGGGAAAGAGGGAACACAAGCTAAGCTGAATTACTTCAAATATTAGCAGAATGTTGTAACAAAGCCTGACTTTATCTATTAAGAAGATTTCAAAGTAATGACTCACATTATCCGAGGACACAATTTTCACAGGATTGTTTCAGGGCATATTTGGAGAAAAAGCAGCAGGAGCCAGGGCTTGTTTGGACTTGTTCTGCTCTGTTAGGGAATCCCAGTCATTTTGCAGAGAGATTGCAATTGGCAGACTCTGAGGGTGCTGATTTTGGAGACAAATGTCCCCCAAAAGAGAGAGACATCAGCCCAGCCCAGCCTTGTTGGGCAGGCACTGGTGGTCTGCAGGGGAGAGCTGGTGTTTGAGAGCCAGAAAGAAATCCCTGTATGTTTTTTGACACAGCTTTTTTTTATCAAAATGTTTCAGTTTCACCTTTCTGGTGTTTTCCAGGATGGAGCTGGGGAGGGGGAATTGGGTAAACCAGACTGGTTTTGGTCAGAAGGGACATTAATGCTCATCCCATTCCTCTCTCTAACATGGGCAGGGACACCTTCCACTCTCCCAGGTTGGTCCAAGCCTCAGCCAACCTGGCTTTGGACATTTCCACGAATGGGGCAGCCACAGCTTCTCTGGGCAACTTGTGCCATGGCCTGATCAGCCTCACAGGGAGGAGTTTCTTCCCAACATCCCATCTAATGCTACCCTGTTTCAATTTAAACCATTCCAAAGACAAATAGCCTTGTGCGCTCAATGTTAGTACCATTTCCACAACACATTGTTTTGGAAGTCTCCAAGAAAAGAGGAAAACTAAACAAGAGCACTTAACAGAGAGCTCCCACCAACCCTCTCCCCTACCAAAGCTCTGGGATAACGCACTCACCTGTTTGTGGGGTGGATGCCTCCTGTGGCTGGAGGGTGTCTGAAGCAGACTGCGGGACTGCTGTGGCTTCTGGTGATACCGAAATCGCCCAGAATAAACTTTCTAACACAATTTGAAGGGTTAGAAAGCAGGCATTCTTCATCTGCAGAAGACACACAGCAGATCTCTCCTTATCCTGTGTGTGTGCTGAGACTGTACAGCCAGGTGTTTATGTACCATGCTTATACATATTCATTACAATGAGCTGCTGATCTAACACATAAACGTCACTTTCCTAGGAACAAATTTGCCTGCACCCACCTCTTGCTGAAAGCCCTTTTATGGTCCTGGACGTTCAAAAAAAGGGTTCTCTGGTACTCATATTCACTGAATGCTTTGACATTAAAGGTGACTTTTCCTTGAGCTTTCTCTTACCTGACAAAACAGGGGGCTCCCTGAAGCAACTCCTGGGTAAGGCAGCATTAGACCTGATCCATGCTGGAGGACCCCTGGCTGTTCACAGCAGCTTATCCAGAGTCTGTTACAGGGACTGTGGGTTACTGGAACTTCTACAGATGTAGGAGATGGTGTGTCTCAGACCAGACTGGACAGGAAGGTGTCCCTGCCCCTGGCAGCAGGTGGGACTGGGTGGCTTTAAGGTCCCTTCAAGCCAAACCATTCCATCCTTGTGGATTCAGCTTTATAGAGCCATGTAACACTGCTGTTCTTTGACAGATGGAGAAATGAACTCAGGAGGGGATATTGACAAGAAATTCCTCTCTGTGAGGGTGACGTGGCCCCAGAACAGGTTTCCCAGAGAAAATGAGGCTGCCCCATCCCTGGGAGTGTCCCAGGCCAGGTTGGATGTGGCTTGGAGCAGCCTGGGCTGGTGGAAGGTGTCCCTGCCATGGCAGGGGTGGGATTGGCCCATGACCCTTAAGGTGCCTTCCTACATGAGCCATTCCATGTCTGCTGGGTACATTGCTGTGCTTGTTTGAGAGCAAAAGCCATCCATGTGATGATTCCACGACTCAAGCACAAGTTTTTACCTGAATACTTCACTTTTATTAGTCTCTCTTAGAATACTGTACAAAGGAGTAATAAAAATATTCACACTTTATTTTAGAAAGTTCTCTACATGAGACTCCTGTATCCACAGCAAAAAGAAGGCTATGGGAAAAAAAAACCCTAAAACTTTGTACAGAACATTCCTTTAAAAACCCTCCCAACTAATTCAGCTGATTTAACTGATCCAAGGAGGGTATGGACACACCAACACTCACATGCTTAAAAAGATATTCTAGGCAATGATAAAGCAACATAAGTCACAAGAAGGAATATTAATGTGTTAACCCACTGCTGTCCCCTCCTTGAGGGCCAGTACCGAGCTTCTAAAAACAACCCAAAATTGAACAGTGATTCAAACATAAAAGAGAATAAGTAGCCCTCCATTTAGTTTAATTTATAGGCTTTTTCCTGCAAAGGTTTGGACTGTTTGCCAGCCTGGTAGCTCTGTGAAAGGACTCCCAGGTGAGGATCCCTGATTCAGGAGCAGCAGGCTGGGAGGACTTGCTGGTTTTCTGAGTGTCCTGGAGCAGGGGCTGCTGTGCCCCATGGAAACGTGCGTGGTGCTGACAGTGGCTCAGGGGGCTTGGCCAAGTACAGGATGGGACAGGCTGCTGCCAGTTCCTGAGGAGGATTCCAGCCATTCACAAGTTTTTCTCTTTAATTGCAGACCAAAATAGAAAAGCTTAAAATAACTTACCAGGAGTTGTTTTTCCATCACAGGAGATTTGATCTCTCCAGGTAGGAACTTGTCCTGATTATGATACAGGACCAGTGTGAGAGGGAATCTGTCAAGTATGATGTGATTGGAATCCCATTTAAATCAGTAACAATCAGTCATCTCCTCCCTGCAGCACCACGTCTGTTCATGGTTCATTTCTCCACCCACAATGTGGCTTCACACCTGATCTGCCCCCTTCCAGGACATGTCTGACCACCCTTCAGCCTGCTCGTGGTGTCCTTTCACTTCAGACTGCCTCAGGTACACCCAAAAATGGTGGTTTAATTACAATTGACTTCCTGCTTTTTATTTTTGATTGATACTGACACCAGCGTTAAGTTGGGATCTTAAGGAAGATGCTACCCAATCTGTAATTGTTCAAATACTTATTAACCATATATAGGTAATTAACTCACCACAACAGAACATGAAATCTTTCTCCAACTTGTCTCTTTCCATATTACTCATGTTTCCATTTATGTTTCCCTTGACTGGATTGACTGAAGCCAAATTAATGTAAGTTATTCCATGGAAAAATGCCACACCTGTGTTGTGAAGAGTGGCATGTCATGACTCTGCCATTGGCTGGTTTGATCATTTGTGTGAAGGAGAGAAATCAAAAAATATTTACTTTTGTTGCTAGGCAGAGTCTTAATTACAAATTTGGGGGTTTACACTTTAGAACCTACTTGTTTGAGAAGTTTATAATTCCATTCTGAGTCCCAGCTGATATTTAATTTAAGGAAACAGGGTCAGATGGTGTCAGTGACCACACAAGTGTTCAAACCCACAGCTGTGTTATTGCTGTATCTCATTAAAAAAAAAAAAAAAGCTGATCCTTTCAATTGATAATTATTCTAAAATTACAAATCTGTGATGTGCATATGCTTAGAAATACCCAGCATATGTCTGTCTGTGAGGAGTCATGTTTGAAAGCATCTAGAGGCTGTTTCTGTTGCAAAATGATGGTTTTCCCCATGTTTTCTATGACAATAATTAGTTTCCTTTAATTTCCCCTGGAGATGGAAGTGGTGTCTGGGCAGACACTCAGGTCTGTTCAGCACCACAATCAACATTTCAAGTTCAGCCTCAGGCACCCTGCCAGGACCTGTCCCTCCTGCAGGAATACTGCTCATGTCTGTGTCATTTCCCAGCTGATTGATGAAATATCTCTATTTTTATCACAATTATCATTGTCTAGTAGCTTAAAGAGCCGATTAGGGTAGAGAGTACCTCAGCTAAAGCAGCAGCTCTTCTATCCTAGGTTGGAAGGTTTAAACTGCCCATCAAGGAAATTGCACATCTGTCAATACCCTGGGGTCTCCAGCCAGATTCTCTTCTCCTTCTAGCTGCTTGAAAACTTCCTTTCCACTTGGATTTCCACTTTCCAAACACATGAGGGAATGATTCTCCCTGCATTCCAGCAGCCCTTTGAGGTACACTCCATATTTTCCCTTCCCTGTAGCAATCCCAAAGGAAGTCTGAGAGAGAAGTGAAGCAACTTGTCTAAAATTATGCATGGAGTAGTAACAGATCTAAAAATTCTCCCTTCCACATCCTATGCTCAGACCATCCAAAACCTCAACATTCTCCCTCATGGCCTCTAAAGCTGGATTTGCTACTGCAAGGACAAAAAAAAAAGCAGATTTAAAAGATTTATACCATTGTCAAAAAAAGGTGAGACAATATAAGCACTAAGACAACAAAAAGATAGGTTTTCATGGGGTTACAGGGGAAGAGTGAGGGAAAACCCATTCCATCTGGGACACAACCCAAAGGGAAATCAGGTCATTCTGATTTTCAGTAAAACAGTAAAAGCTGTCTCAGCCAGGAAACCTAAGCCTGCTTTATTTAGGTGGTAATTTTAGAGGAAAAAGGCTTGATTTTGTTCCTCTGTGACAGGATCTACTGTCAGTGACAAATCGACTCCTTTGCTGGTCAATTCATCTGCTGCTGGTGCTGCTGCTCACACAGCCCTTGGGCATGGAGCTGAGGGACAGATTTCCAGGTAAGCCAGAAATCCAGCCCTGGAGTCCATGGAGAACTGGCAAATCCCAGTCACATGCACTTAAGCAACCAAGGAGCTGAAGTGAGGAGAACAATTCCAAGTCAAGGATGGCTGCCTGCTTGATTAGAGCAATCAGCCTTCCTCCTGTACCTGCCCACTGGCTGCCTCTCCCACACCTGTCCATGTTCCAAGGAGCTCCATGGCATTTGGTGTCAGTCATTAAATCACCTGCCCTCAGCCCTTGATCCAAATGCCCACTGAGCTCCTGTGCACTTAAAAACAGCAGTTTGGGGTGGGGAGAGGAGTTATCTGGGCAGATTTGGGTATAAACTGAAAGTAACAAGCATGATTTTGGATCTATCCACCTTTTCCCTGGATCACACAGATGGTGATGTAGGAAATCAAACTGCAGGTTACTTCTTCCTGTGCTGTTTTTAGGAAAAGAATTTCCCTTCTAAGTGTCAACAATTGCAAAATAAAAATCTTTCATTCACTTCCCCCTCCCACTTCCCACCTAAAACTGGAGATCAGACCCCAAAACAATCCAGTCCTGGGAAAGTCTGGCTGTATCCCTTTGGATTTCCCTCACGTTCTGCTCAAAGCACCCAGCTTCAGGAAGGGAAATGTATTTTAAAGTGCATTTACCACAGCAATAGTACCAGCACTAAAAGCTTTTCCCCTCATCCCTATCCTCGTCATTCCATGTCTGGAATAGATGAGACTCTTCCCAGAATTCACCTGGTTGTACCTCAACGTCTCAGTGGTTTTGCATCTATTGATGACCCTGGGAGAAGAGAAATCCGCTGTCGCACGTCCTGCTCCGCACTAAACTCTACTCTGGAGCTGGTTTGGATTTATTGGGCACGAGGATCCAGCATGCGGAATGTGTCTGTTGGGATCTGCTTTAAACAGCCAAACCACATCCCAGTCTGTGTGGAGGGAGGAAATGGGGCTGGAGAGAGGAATCCCCCTCAGCCCTGCTCCTCCTCCGTCCGCTCCGGCCACGCCGCTCAGTACTTGTTGATGCCGAAGATCCTCACGCCGTGGAACTGAGGCAGTTTGGGGATCAGCACGCTCATGAGGGAGATGGTGTTGATGATGAAGTGCACCCGGTCGTACTTGGTGTAAAAACTGGTTAGAAAATAACTGCAGAGGGAAGGTGGGAACAGAGAGAGAGGCAAACTGAGCTGTGGCATTCCACGTGTTTATCTCCCAGAACACTGCTGGGTGCTGGGACACGAGGTGGCTCAGCCAGCCCAGAATACTCACAGGACGATGGGCATGATGGTGAGGAACTTGCGGGACGCCGTGAACTGGACTCCGTAATCCATCTGCTCCCAGTGCGTGAGCAGCCGGGCCTTGCCCTGGTCCGGGGTCTCGAAGGGGGTTCCCTTCACGGTGTGCAGGAAGATGTACATGCTCTGCAGGACACACAGCGTCAGGCTGACCCCAAAAACCCCAGATCCAAAGCAGGGGATCCGGGCGCTTGCACCCCCGCGCCGTTCCACTAGAGGGATGTGGCGCTGCTGGAGAACCCGGAGCGGTCAGGAAAGCGGGGAAAGAAAGGAGAGTTGGGAAAGGCCGGGCCAGCTCGTCTGATCCACGTCAGAACTCTCGCTCTGCTCCTGGGTGTGAGCCAAGGAGGCGGTGGCAAGATTACAGCCCTGGGATCTCTGCGATCGGGAGATTAGCGCCTGCCTGCTGCCTGAGGGCTCCCCGAAAATGACTGGGAGAAGATCTGTCACCCCCTGATTACCAGGGGAACACAAGTCACACACAAACATTCTGGCTACACCACAGCTCCCAAGTACAGCCACTCCTGGCCTTTAAATTCCTTTTTGTCCCCAGAAGTTAAAGCTGCCAGGGAAGATGGGTGAGAAGGCAGCAGCTCGTGAGCTGAGTGCTGAGCAGTTCCAGTTTGGGGCTTTGTGGTTGTTTTTATCTCCTGAGCAGCTCCAGTTTGAGGGTTTGTGGAGGTTTTTATCTCCTGAGCAGCTCCAGTTTGAGGGTTTGTGGAGGTTTTTATCTCCTGAGCAGCTCCAGTTTGGGCGTTTGTGGAGGTTTTTATCCCCCACTAGTAATAGCTTATCATGAGGGTCCTCAATCCCTGTAATTTTTATCACTGGAATATTCCCAGGCTGAGATATTATTTAAAATAAAAGACACGTAATCAGCTGCTCCATCCCAGAAGTTTTTTGTCCCCTGTGCCCAAGGGGACCTATGTGGGGACTTGATCTTCAGCGAGAAGAATCAGTTCCTGGACTAATCTTTTACTTTAGGCAGAACAAAATCAGTGGGTTAATCTTGTTTTTTCTTAACTCTCATGAGGCCAATTCAGGTTTTACCAACCCCAGTGATGGGGTCTGTCACAGAATCCTTTGGGAAGGGGACACAATGAAGGATTTGCCCTACAGGAAATGAATCCACGTCCCCTCTGAGCAACCTCACCAGGCGTTGCTGCCTCACCTGTACCTGGGCTGGATTTAAATCCATAACCCAGAGGCACCAGTACAGGCCGAGGGTGGAGGTTGAGCAACTCACCCGACATCTTTGGAAACACAAAGGAATTGTTTCAACAGGAATCTCAGCAGATTGCTCAGAGCAACAGCTGTGCCCAGGCTCCCCGTGCCGCTCCCTTACCAGGTTGTGGATGATGTTGGTGAGGGTCCAGACCACGGGGACGCTGAAGAAGGGGATGCTGAGGAGCACGACGTGCAGCAGCCCGATGCCCAGCACGTAGGACAGCCAGATGCCACGGCTGTTCATCACCCTGGTGTTGGGGTTCACCTCGCTGTGCGCCGTTCCCACGTTCATCCTGCCTCTCCTGGCTGGCAGGAGCCCCTGGAACACAAACACTGAGGTCAGAGCCCGGATCCAAACTGCTCAGTGGGGCTGAGCACAGGCTGGTTGTCAAGCAAACCCAAAATCTGCTGTTTGCTATAAAAATCCCCAGTCAGTTCCCTCCTCTGCCCCTCGGTATTGCCATTCTTAGAGCTGACGTCGCTGACTCCGGGAGTGGTTGAGATTTGGGAATTATGTGTGGGAAGCTTGTCTGTGACAGAAGCTTCTTGTGATTTGAGATGTTTTCCTGGAGCTGAGGTGTTGAGGTTCAATCCCACGATTGCCTGACAAAACTCAAACCAATACTTTTAAGCACTTTTAAATCCTCATCACAGTGTTAATCATGGAAACACACAGCACAGGAAGCTCCTGTGTGTTTATGGAGTCAGCATGACTTAAACTTGGGAAGGGACCAGAGCATTTGCAGAGGAAAGGCTCTGTATCAACAGGTCTCCTGATTAATTTAACTAAATTAACACAGTTCTGCATGACTTGGGAGGTTTGCTTGTCTCCTACTCTGGCTCATGTGTTTTGCCTTCAGATTTAAGACTTGCAGAGGGGTAAAAAAAGAGGAACACAAAAAATTTCCCCCCAGGCAAGGAATGAGATTCTTGTTGAGGAACGTAAAAAGGGAGAGATAACAGCACAAAGTGCCTTGGGAGGATGTTCCAGGAGGAAGAACTGGGGAGGAGTTAGCCCTTCCCCTACCTGGAAAGAACAACTGGCATGTAGGAGGAGCACAAAGATGGTTTTCTGGACAGTGCCAGGAGGAGAGGAAGCAAGAGAGTATCACCCTGTTAGAGCAAGTCCTTGGAGTGGTGCCTCTGAGACAGTGAAGGTATCAAGTGGCTTTCTGGTCTGACACAGTGCCAGTGGCAGCAGGAGAGCTCTGGCTCACTGGTATCCAGGAATTACAGAAAACAGCACAAACTAAACCCACTGCAAAGCTGCATGTCTTCACACCAACATTAGGGAAATGTAAAATCATCTTTGTGTCCCAGAGAACAGGAGCTTGATGAGATGATCCAGTTCATCCTCCTTGGCTGCAGCACCCCACAGTGAAGGCTGTTTCCTCATGTCAGGCCTTGTGGCTCTGCTGCTGCTTCCCACAGCTGGAAGCTGTGCTGCTGTTCCCTCCAGCTCTCCAGAGGCAAGCCTGAGCCAGATCCAACATCACACTCTCCTCACTGCCAGCTGTTCCCAGCTCCCTCATGCAGTGCTGGGCCTGCCTTGTCTCAGGAGCTGGCACCATCCCCACTCCTGCCCAGGGCTGGGACTCACAGCCAGCTCCACTCCACAGCTCCTGGAATGCTCCAAGTAACTCCCAAACCTCCTCCATGCACACAGGCAGCTGTTGCTGCACATCCTCACCTCACTGTGTCAGGGGGCTCATATCTGGAGGAGGATTTTGTTCCCAGGAAAGTGGCTGCAGGTCTGTGGGGTGCTCACTCCCTTGTTGCTCACCTCCCAGGTCACGAACTTACGGATATTTCAGAGAAAAGCCCAAAGTTTGATTTGGAAACAAGACTAAAGGCCAGAGTTCAGCACTTCACCCCTGGCAGAGGGAGCAGCTCTGTCCTAAACCTTCTGCAATTCCCAAAGGCTCTCAGAAGGTGGGGGCAAAGGATAAATGAGTCAAAAAGAGTCAGATTGTTACAACAACAAAAAGAAAAGCACCCCATGGAATGTGTAAACAAGAGTGCTGAGTGCCAGACTTGGGAAATAGATCTCCTGGATGTTGGGTGAACGCTGTCCAGTCCTGGGAGGAGCTGGAGAAAATGAGCAGAGGTGTAGGAAAAACATGACCTGCAAGGACAGCTGGAAGGAAATGGGTTTGTTTAGTCTGGAGGATGCAGGAGACAGCAGTGAGGAACAGCTGGATGCTCCACAGAGAGCTGTGTCTGTGGGATTCCAGCTGTGCAGCAGGAGGAACCACATGTCTGGGGATAGGAGCAACAAAAGGGTGCAGGAAGAGGGATTGGAGAGGGGCTGCCCACAGAAAGGGATCTGTGCTCTCACTGGAGGCCTTAAAATCGACTTTCATCAACAGTTAAAAGCCTTCTCTCCATGAGTCTTTTCTGTGGAAGCTCCCTGCAGCCAGAGGTGCACAGGGCTGGTGATGTGGAATTTCCAACCATAATTTCCAAAAACTAAGGAGCAGCTTGGATTTGGCCTCCTCTGCAAACGAGGGCAGTTGCAGACCCACAACTGGGTGGTAAAAGGCTTAACTTGGGAGCTGTATGTGAAGCAATTCTCCTTCCCGTGCCTCAGTTTCCCTTCCTTGTGAAATTAAGGATTAGAGGGGTGGGATGCTGGAACATATGAGAGGTTGGTTAATTCATTCTTGCAGGACATACAGACACACCAAGCACTCACAGCTGCAATGAGGGTGATTCCACATCTCCAACTCTGTCCTTCCCCACCTTAAATATTTCACCAGCTCTGCAGCCCTTGGCCCAGCTCTCCCAAATTTTGGATTGCACAAGCTTGGCTGAGGGCACACAAACTCCCAGAGCTCTGTCCCTACCCCCATCCCACATCCCATGTTTGATTTCCAATTCCACACCAGGATTTGTTCACCTGCAGGACAACAAGACACAGCCCATCATGGGAAGGACTCCAGCCCCCCTTCCCAGGGCAGCTGCTGCCAGGCTCTGCTTTCCCACTTTTTTTTGGAACAGAAAAGCCTGAACGTTGCACCAGGCTCAGGGTGAAGGTCAGGGCTGTGCTGACATTGGACAGTGGCCATCCAAGGAGGGGAAAAGTCGGAGCTGTGGCCAGCGGCAAAGGGCACAGCGAGGCGCTGGAGCTGAGCCCTCCCTCTGCCTCATCCTGCCTGTCCTGCTCCCTGTCCAGGGGCAGCTCCTTCCTCACCTCTGTCCCCAGAGGAGTGTGACCACCATCTGCTCCTGTTCCTTTGTTTAACACTTGGACTTGATGATCTTGAAGGCCTTTTCCTTCCTAAATCAACGCTCCTATGATTTGGCAGTGCTGTCACCCCTCCCCAGGGATTTCAGCATCACGCTCTGATCCTGGCACCCTGCTGCAGGATCTTCACTGGGCTGGGAGGGAAGGAGGGCTCGGGTGCTTATCTTGATCTTGAGTGTTCCCAGACTGCAGGTGCCGATGATCCCACGGATCACAGATCCCAATCTCTAGCAGCAACAGCTGCCACCTCCCAAACAAATCCTTTAAACCCTTCTGGCGATGGATGAACCAGAGCACGGAGGACATGGGGGACGCTGGTGAAATGGGCTGTGCTGGGTGAGAGGTGACACCGGGAACACAGCGTCCCGTGTCCCTCCAGCCCGGGGCTGTGTTGGACGTGTCTGAGCCCCAGCGCTGCCCGGTTCCTCCTCGGGGGCCCGGGGCTGCCGGAGCCCGGGGGGGAACCCGGGGAACACGGGGGACACGGGGACGAGGACACGCGTGAACCGGCTGAGGGCGGGGATCCTGCCCCCTCGGCCTTTCCTGGTGGATTTAACGGGAGATCTTGGGCACCAAGAAAAGGCCGAGGTTGGGCTCCTCTGAGCTCACATGGGGTCCCAGACCCCACTTTCCTCCCCGTTTTCCCGGGACGGGACGGTGCCCCGTGAGGCCGGGGCAGGACCCGCTCCCGGCCGGGCTCTGCACAGCGCGACCGCACCGTGTGGACCCGCACTACCTACCCGGGACCCCCCGCTCCCACCCCGCCGCTCCCCAGCTCCATCCCAGCACCCGCTTCTCTCTTTTGGGGTGTTTTCCTTTCGGGCCGGGCCCATGCGAGGCACCTTCCCCCGGCCCCGCCGCGGGGCTCGGCCGCCGCCGCCCCCGGGAGAGCAGAGCCCCCCGGTGCTGCCCCGCGCCCCCGGCCCGCACTCACCGCTCCCGCCCGCTCCGCTCCGGCCCGGCTCGCCTCGGCTCGGCGGGGCCGGCGCTCGCTGCGCCGCGCTCCCGGTGCTCTCCCGGTGCGCTCCCGGCGGCCCCTCGGCCCGCCCCGCCGCGGCACGCCGGGAGCTGTAGTCCGGCAGCAGCGGGAGAGGCGGGGCCGCCATGGGAACCGGCGGGAGCGGCTCCGGGAAGGGCATCGGGGGTTGCACCGAGCCCCGCTCCGCTCACAGCGGACCCCAGACCCCGCTGGGTGCCTCCGGCGTGCCCGGGGAGGGTGGGCTGCCCCCTCTGCCCCTTCTCCCAGGGGAAATCCGAGGGTGGGGGAACGCTGGGGCTGCTTCCAGCCGGAGCTGTGGCTGCTCCATCCCTGGAGGCGTGCGAGGCCGGGTTGGACAGGGCTTGGAGCGATCTGGGGGGCTGGAATGTGTCCCTGCCCATGGCATGGGATGGGACTGGGTGGTTTTTAAAGTCCCTTCCCACCCAAACTACTCTGATGCCGTGATAGCGTGAAAATCCCAGCGGCAGCATTGTGCAGACAGCCCGGGCAGGCCGGCAGCGCTACAGAACACCCAGCCAAGGTCGGCGCTGGGAGCGAGCGCAGGATTCCAGCGCTGGAGCGCGGGGGAGACCATCTGGCTCCGCTTTTGTTTGCACAACCATCAAAGCTCATCGCGTGGGGCTGGCACGGCCCACGGGTGCCGCAGCCATCTGTGCAGGGCTCTGTGAGTGCCGCTGCCGGCTCTTCCAGCAGCATAGGGGCAGCATCGGAGCCGCTTTGGGCTGCAAACCCCCTGCCCAGAGCCCCTGGCAGTGTGTGAAGCCCGAGTGAAGTGCTCCCGGCTGCCCGCGGCTCTGCCGGTGCCACTCTGTGCCCCCCGAGCTGGCACAGACACTGTGCTCGGCACAGCCCACTCTGGGTTTTGGTGTTGGCCCAGGTGGAGTCACAGCGATGTCGAGATTCCCTGAGTGTCCCTGTGCCTCCACACTGAGCTGTGTGTCCTGACCCTGTCTGCATCCATCCTGACAGGGCACGGCCAGAGCGCGGAGCCCCCGCGGGCTGCCAGGGTGTCACACTCTGGCACCGTGCTGCTAGCAGGGCACGGGGTCACTGCCGGAGCCAGAGCTCAGCAGTGTCTGCCTCCAGAGGGCTTTGGGCACGGAGAGACGCAGATTCGGGGTAAAGCAGACGATAGGCCGCTGACTGCCACCCGCCAGAACCGCGGTGTCCCCGCCCGGCTCCTCTGCGGTGCCCTCTTGGCAGGGCGCGGTGCGGGGATGCCGGTGCGGAGGCGGGGGATCCCACGGGATCCGCTCCTGCTTTGCAGGAGATCCACGCACGCACAGCAGGCTCTATTTTTATCCTGCTCCTGCCCGACTGAGCAGCTCTCTGCGCGGTGACATCTAATTTAGCAGCTTCCCCGCACCCCGCTGGCTCCGCACGTGAGGGGGAAGCACAATGCAGCAGCTATTTTTAAACGCCCATAAATATTCATCGCTCTCCGTGATGCAGCAGCCGCCGCTGCCGGTGGAGCGCGGGGGGGACCCGACCCCACTCCTCGGGCTCCCCACGCCGCGTTCACCCGCCCAGGGAACACCGGCACCGGGGGCGGGGAGTTCCCTGGGGGGGTCCGGCCCCATCCACTCACCGGCAGCTGCAGCCGCGTTCCCCCCGTGCTCAGGGGCTGTTCCCGTGTGGGTTCCTAGGCCTCGTTCGCTCGCAGCCCTGCCGGTGCCGGGCCGTGCTCAGCTCCCGCTCTGCCGCTGCCGGTCCCGCTGCCCGGTCGATGCCGGTTATATTTAGCTCCGTAGTGCCGGCTACTTTTAGCCATCCTGCGGTGGGAAGGGTCCGCGTGGGTCGTGCTGCACTGCAGGTTTTGTGCTGTGGGTGCCGCGTGGGACCCCCGTGGGGTGCAGCCCCGGGGCTGCTCCCGCTGCCGGGATCACCCACGGCCTCTCCGGTCCCAGCTCGGTTCCCCCACGCACCTGCGTGTCACCCTGGCCCCGTCCCGCGGCGTGGGGCTGTGTCACGGGAGCCTCCACATCCCAACACGCCCATCCCTGCTCTCGGCAGCGCTGGGAACGGGGATGGGCAGCACGGGGCTGCTCCGCTCCCCGGGCGAACCGGGAGATGCCAGAGGAGCGCTCAAGAGCACCGAGTGTGGCTGCCCGCTGCTGCCTGCCGGTGTCCCGGGACAGCCCTGCCCGGTGAGCCCGACATCGGGCTTGGCTACGGGCATGGAAACATCAAAAAGACCTCTAAGATCATCGACTCCAACCAACAACCAAGCATTGCCACCTTCACCACTAAACCATGTTCCCAAATACGCATCCCCAGGTTCTTTGAACACTTCCAGACCCAGCAATGGCCGGGCCCCGGGGAGCGCGGGGGTCTCTGGGGAGGATCTGTCCGCGGCCATGCCTGGCTGCCGTCAGGTTCCCTTTTCCTAATTGAAGCGAGATCCAGGCCAGGCGCCTCCTAAACGTTTTATCCCCCCACAGCAGCGGGAGAACGTCAGTGCCCGGGGCCGGGCTCTCCCGCCGCGGAGATCCGGGACCGGGGCAGCGGGAGCCGCGTCCCTCCCGGCGGGCCCGGTAACGGCGGCCGCTCTCCATGGTCCTGAGCCAGACTCGCCGGTGCCCCGGGGCGGCGGGACCCCGAGCCGCAGCCCAGCCCGGCGGCCCCCGGCCCGGAAAGCCGGGGCTGGGCTGGGGACCCGCTCCGGTTCCCCCGGATCCCGCCCCGCCCGGTGCCACCGCCGCGGGTCGGGTTTCCCCGAGTAAGCGATGCCGGTGCGGGGCGGGAGGGGCACCGTGACCCCCTCGGAGTGGGAGTAGGGGGGGTCCTGCTCCCCACGAAGGGATGAGGGGATTCCTGAGGGGTTGCGGGGGCAGCACCGGGGGGCACCGAGGGCCCGGGGGCCGGAGTTCGGCGGGGGCCCGGGGGGGCGGCGGCCATGGAGCGTCCCGGGACGCCCCGGTCCCAGCTGCCCCCGGCTCGGGGGGTCTCGGCAGCTCCTCACTGGGTCTCTCCGGTGTC
Organism: Ammospiza caudacuta; assembly: GCF_027887145.1. Lineage (NCBI taxonomy): Eukaryota > Metazoa > Chordata > Aves > Passeriformes > Passerellidae > Ammospiza > Ammospiza caudacuta. The sequence continues at coordinate 5,334,899 of NC_080619.1, forward strand.
TTCCCGCGCTTGCCGGTGTGAGGACCCAGGGCAGCGCTTCTGCCGCGGGGCTCGGAGCTGGGAAGGCTTCGGGCGCGGGGCCGAGGGTGCTCGGCGCTGCACAGCCCCCCCGCGGGGCGGGTCGGGGGCGGGGAGCCCCGGGGAGGCCCGGGCGGAGGATCCCGCCCACCGGCCCCGCCGCCGCCGCCGGCTCCGGGGCCGCCGCGCTGCGCGGGGCGCGGCCGCTCCGGCCCGGGGCGCGGGGCCGCTCCGCCGCCGGGGGCTGCACAGGCAGGTGAGTCCGCAACGGGACCTCCGGTGGGGCGGGAGGCGGGGAGGGGAGGGCCGGCAGCGCCGCGCAGATCGGAGCTTTCCCCGGGGAAGCACCGGGGCTTCCCTCGCCTGCGACGCCCCCGCTGCCAAGCGGGGCCGGGGGGATTCCCGGGCATCCCCGGGCTCACGGAGAATCCTGGCGTCCGCATTGCCCCCGGCTCCTCAACAGCATCTCCTGGCGCTGGTTCGGGCTGGGGATCCCTCGCCCTGTTGCGGGCTGGGAAACCCGCGCTGGGGCAAGGGCTGGCTCGTTGTCGTCGCTGCCGTTTCTGGTCCGCGTCCCACCCGCAGGGGAGTCCCGGTTCCGTGGATGAAGCAGCCCCCTCCCGGGACACCGGGTCCCGGCTCATGCCGGTGGTTTCCCGGGCAGCGGGTACCCCGGGGCTGTGTTTGTCCCAGGTTACCTCTGTCACACCCGGGGGGCTGGTGCAGTGGGCTCCGGGGTCCCGGTGCCCTTGGTGTGCCCTGAGCTTTGCTTCCCTCTCAGACCCTCCTGGATCGCGGGGCTCCGGCAGCGCAGGCTGAGCTGTGCACAGGTGTGACCTTGGGGTGTGTCGGCGTGGCAGGGCTGTGTGACAGTGCCCAGCACCCGGCTGCTCTCCTACCTGTGCTTGGGGACCACCCTCTGGTGGCCGCCTCTGCAGCACACCGCGAGGAGCCCCGCTCAGCACCCCGAGGCGGCTTTGCCGGTATTGGGGTGCTCCGGGGAGCAGAGGGGCCAGAGGCAGCTTCGCTGGTGGAATAGCGGGGCTCCCGCAGCTGCACTGAGCTCTGCCCGGCCGGCTGACACAGGTGCCTGTTGGCGCCAGTGGCTTCGATTTTGGGAAGCTGGGAGAGCACCTGGATCCTGCCCCCAGGGCTGCTCTGCCACGGCCGGCACAGGGACGGGCTGGGACCCCTGGACGTGCTGGGAGCCAGGGCTGGGAGAGCCGGGCAGCGCTCGGAGCGCTCAGACACGGCCCTTATCTGCTGCCACCACCCTGGGAACTCGTTGCACGCTCAGCTCCAGTGAATTTCCTTTTTCTGTTTTTGTTTCTTTCCTGCTGACGCTTTTCCCCTCCGGAATCAAGGGCTGGATGGGGCCCATGGTTACGGGGTGGTGTAAGCAGCCCGACTCCACGGTGGGGTGGCAGCGGGCAGAGCACAGCAGCACCCACCTGTGCCGGTCCCCTCGGAAGGAGAAAACCCGCGTGTGCCCCGGGCGCTCCCGGGAGCAGGAACCTGCTGAGCCGCTGCCTGCACTTGTTTTCCGTGGCATTCCCCGGGGGCCGCCTGCAGCGGCCGCTCGCCCGGAGCCGGGGCTCGCTCTGGTGCGTCCTCCGGCCGCCGCAGGATGCATCGGCCTCCTGCGAGCAGCGATCGCGGCGCCGTGACCTTGGCAGGGCGGGAGCTCACCCCGCCTCTGGCTCAGCCCGAGCGCCTCCGGTTGTTAGAGCCCAGCTGCCGGCGCAGGAGACGTGCCCAGCCCCTGGGGCCTGATCCTGCCACGCAGGAGCCTAGAGCGAGGTGATGGCCGGGCATGGCGGAAAGTGTGAGCCATGACAGCTGTCCTGGTCGCCATTCTTGTCCCTGCTTCATGGCCAGGGTCAGATGTGGTGTCCACAGCCAGCTCAGTGACAGTTCTGCCCCTGTCTAAGCCTGACACTGTCCCCTTGTTGTCCCTGTCTCAGATGTGCCAAGTCCAGCTGAAGCACTGTGGGTGTGAGGAAGGCAGTGCAGCACCATGACTGCGGCACAAGGGGTTCTCCTCCGCCCCATCACCATGGGACTACTTCTGCAGAGCCTCTTCCTCCTCTTCCTCCTCCTTCTGGGCTCCTGCCTCCACCCAGCCGCTGCCTTCCCCAAGGGCTGTTACCCCTCAGAAGAGGAGGGGCTGAAGATCTTTCGCTGCAGCAACGCTCAGCTGACCGAGGTCCCCAGGGACATCCCCAACGACACCAACAAACTCTACCTGGACTTCAACCAAATTCCCTTCCTGCCTCGCGATGCCTTCCGGGACCTGCCGCTCCTGCTGGAGCTGGATCTGTCCCACAATGCCATCGCCAGAATTGAGACTGGGGCTTTCCAGGGCCTGGCAGAGCACCTGCACTCTCTGGACTTGTCTTCCAACAGGCTGGTGTCGGTCAGCAAAGACACTTTTAGCAACCTGAAAGCCAAGGTGAACCTGTCCCACAACCCCTGGCTGTGTGACTGCCGGCTGCAGGAGCTGATCCGTGCTGTGGAACTGGTGGCTGAATCCTCGGGGAGCATCGTGTGCGACTCCTCCACACAGGAGGAGCACGTGGGCAAAGCTTTCCTGCAGGTCATTGCAGACACAGATCTCTGTAACGTGTACAAGAAGACCACGGACATCGCCATGCTGGTCACCATGTTCGGCTGGTTCGCCATGGTGATTTCCTACCTGGTTTATTACGTCAGGCAGAACCAGGAGGACGCCCGGCGGCACCTGGAGTATCTCAAGTCACTGCCCAGCAAACAGCGGCGGTCGGAGGAGTCGTCCACCATCAGCACTGTGGTGTGAGCACAGCATCCTGCAGGACATGGGGACGTGTGGAGCTGGGCACCAGCCACTGGCATCGCACAGAGATACTCCTGGGTTTGTTCTGTTCTCCTCCTGGAAGCAGCAGCCACGGCTGATGAGTCCCTGGCTCTGTGGCTGAGGTCAGGGATAGGTATCAGATGTGAGCATGGAGGATCTGCAGCATCCTCCCAAGTTATGGAGGACTGGAGCAACCCAGAGCATCCCCCTGGCATGTGGCCATTGCTCTGACTGACTTGGACATTTGGACTTCATCTAAAACATTTTATATTTCCTTTGCAGAGATCCCTTGGGGCATTATGAAATCGGTGTTTTCATCTCTCCCCGGCTCCCCCTTGGCTGCCCAAGAGATGGTACAGCAGCCCAGGGCAGCCTGGGCCTGGATCCCTGCTGGGAGGGCACTGGGGAGGAGCAGTATGGGTGCAAGGCCAGTGTCCTGCCAGGTCACTGGCCCTGGAGGGTCAGCGGGACCAAGAGGTGGGGCAGGGGGTGGGGACACACCGGTTGGTGCCGCCCCATCTTCCGTTTCATCTCCCTGCCCCTTTCCGGGCACTCAGGCCAGGTGGGGCAAGGGGCGTGGATGTCACCACTCGGACATGGAGTCACTAATGGACAAACCCAGGACCTTTCCCCTTGGAGTGTGGGGAACAAGAACCAAACGGGGAATGAGCTCCTTTGGGGCTGCCAGGGATGTGGGTGCTGATGGAGGGGCAGCTGGGGGTCCTGGCAGTGGCTCCAGCCCTGCCGAGACATTTGGGGAGTGGGGGTCCCCTCGGTGCTCTTGGGGGCCATGAGGGAGGGTGCTGGCAGCATCCTTGGCCATCTGCTGGTATCCCTGCCAGAGGGGAGCTCCCACCTCACAAGCTGCTGACCGGTCACTGTGATGGGAAGCAGGATGGAGGGAGCTGCCATGGCTCCTCCATCCTCTCCCCCCCCCTGCACTGCTGTCAGGAGCCTGAATCTCCCCTAAAATATCCCAAAGTCCCTTCTTGACACTTCCAGTATTGGGCTGCAGGTTCCTGGTGGCAGTGGTGGAGGCGATGCTGAGCACAGGGCTGGCACAGGCAGGGGTCAGTGCCCACTTTGGGCATGCAGGGCCCAAATGGCAACTCAGAGCAAAACCAGAGCAACCCCAGACTCTTCCACCTGCCTGTCTGGCCTCTGGGACATCTAGTTTTGCTGGTTTTGGCCTTTTTTTAAACCAACCAATGCTAAATTGCCTTAACTCACCAAGAGCACCAACCAAAGCTGCTGGAAGCTCCTCTGTAGCGGGCCAGAGCTGCCTTGTGGGCAGGCCCAGCCTCAGCCCCTGGTGTGGGCAGCTCCAGCCCTGCCTGTGCCACCCTCATGCCCCGGTGCTGGTGGGAGCAGGAGCAGGGCCCACGCCCTTCCACAAGTGCCTGATTCCAGCACAGAGAAGGAGCTCTGCAACGCACAAACACCTCAGCTCCAGCTCCCATCGGGCGTCCCCGCAGCCCCACGGCAGCTCCTCCCCTCTCTGCAACCGGCTGAGGAGAAAAGGGGCTGGGGGGGACCCCACTGAACCCCCCCAGGCTGCTCCCCCCAGGCCACCGCTTGTGCCGGGGCCACCCGACCCATCTGTGTTTGGGTTAAGGGACATTTTAGTTCTTTATACGACAATAAAGTTGGCTTTTACTTTGGAGCCGGTGGCCGGCGTGTGCTGCTGTGTGTGTCTGTGGGTCACCGGGCCCTGGTGACGTTGTGTGGCAGCAAAGGAAGGACGGAGGTGCCCGCGACAGGCGGTGGCGGTGGCAGAAACAGGACACCCGTCCCTCCGGTAACCCTGCCCCAGCCTTCAATAATGAACAGCCGGGCTCGGCTCAGGTCGCTGGCACGGTGCCGGTCCCCGCGGCACCCAGGACACCGTGGGGCGCTTTCCCAGGGCTCTGCTCCGCTGCCTGCCCTGCCGTGCCCATCGCGGGGTACCCGGGCAGGGAGGGACAAGCCCTTCCAACCCCACGGTCCCCACAAGAGGCCTCTCCGGTCACAGCTCCGTCCCCGTTTGCCGGCGCCTCTCCCCGCGCGATCCGTGCTGGAGTCTTGTGCCATGGAAGGTGAAAGCCGGGCTCTAACGCAGAGTGACAGCTCCCGCTCGTGGGACATTAACCTTGTTTGTCACTCGGCTGTCTCCAGACGCAGACCCCGGGCTCTGGAGCAGATGGCTGCTGTCCCCGCTCCGGTCACTCCCTGGGGATGCTCCTCCCGCGGCTCCCGGAGCAGCTGGGGAGGGCTGGGGGACACGCAGGACACGTGCCCGCAGCTGCCACCCTGCCCGTGGCTCCCTGGAGTCCTGCAGGTGTCCCCTCTCACGGGGCTGGATGATGCCGAGCGCCCCGAGGTCAGCCCTGCTCTGGATCCTGTCTCTGGAATTGCTTGGATGGAAACCATCAGGCTCATTCCAGCCCACACTGATGAGCACGGGGGAAAGGAAGTGGATTCCAGGGGTTTGTCTGGCTGTGGAACAGCCTGTGTGGGTGTAAAGGGGGATAAAACACACAAGGAGTCTAACAAAAAATCTGCAGTAAGGTTTGGGAAGGTAACTTGGTGTGGGATGGAATCGTGCTGGATTTAGGCTATCAGTACTGTCAGATATTTTATCACGTGTGACAGGGAATGGGGAAGAACAGAAAAATGACTTTATGGAGATGTTTCCTGGGGGTGCTGTCACCAACCTGGGGTCTCAGGAGCAGAGGACACAGCCTGCCAGATGCCTTCAGTCTCAAGGAGGGATTTTTCTCATCCCACTCTTTCCAGTTGTGAGGTGCTGTGGGGCCAGACCCTGCTGAGAATGGGAGCTGGCACTCGGCACGGTGGGCACGAGGGGCTCAGCATTAAAGGCAGAACTTCTCCTTCAGAAAATAATTAGAATCATCCCTTTTAATACCCCTCTCTGGGTAATTCGTTTCCTGATGTAGATTTATCCACAGGGATCAGCAGCAGGAGAATTAACAGCGTGACCTCCTTCTGTGCATTCCAGCATGCCGGTAAATCTCTGTTATTAACTTCCAAGGAGCTCTGCCTGCCCAGCCTGCTCTCCTCTCCTCTCCTCTCCAGGATGGAGGGAAACGTGTCACTGGGGCAGGAGCTGTGACCTGAATCCTCTTGGCAGGGATGACTCTTTCCCAGGAATCCCCTGGGATCACAGGGATGAGGAGTGTTCCTAGGAAACCCCCAGGATGTGCCAGGTGGCAAGGGGGGGGCTTTGGGAGAAAGTTTTGGGAGGAAGTTTTGGGAGAAATCTTGTTTTCCCCTGCCTACAAGTGGAGCGTGTTCCCAGACTGCATCCTGAACTTTGAACTGATTCGATTTCCAAGAGGGAAGGAAGGATGTCTAATTGTTTAATTTCCACAATTAGAAAAATATTTATCGATAATTAGGAGTGATGGCAGCAATTATACTGGGATTAAAGCCAGGCTACACTTCATCACCCGCCTTTCACTCAGGGACCTTATTTATTTCTTTCACCCCTCAAAAAATCCATGTACAGCTACATTGCTGCCAATAATGAATCATCCTTGTTCACTGCCTGCACAGGACTCATTAATCCAATGATGCCAGTGGTTCTAGGGAGGCTGCTGGGCACATCGTGTGGTCACTGGGCATGGGCAGGAGAAAATTTAATTTCAGTGGGTAGGAAAATGAAGCAGAGCTAAAAATCACAATAGCACTTCCTGTGCCTGTGGTTGAGAGCTCAGCAGTTCAGCCAGCCACACGCTCCCCTCCAGACTCCCTGGTGATTTTCCCTCTCATCACTCGTCCAAGGCAGGCATGGCTGAGTCCAGGGAGCATTTTCCAGCAGCTGTTCTTTTAGGATGAAGTTGTACCAATTAATAAAATTGTGTGACCCTCAAAGTTTTCACTCTCAGAAGGAAATGTTGCATTTCCAGGTATTTTTCCTGTCTTAGAAGACCCAGGACCATCAGCATCCATGGTCTGGAGCTCAGCTTCATCCTCCTGTGGAAGCACCAGGGATCTGTGTCGGTGGCACTTTCAGTGTCACCTGGGCACTCTTGGAACATCCTCGACTCTTGGCCAAGCTTTGTTTTCAAGCATCTTTCCACCAAAATGGCTCCTGGTTGTGTCCTGCACCACATCCATGCCAGGTGTGAGGAGTACCTGGGATGTGCCAATCCCTCCTGCTCTGCCTGCTTCCCACTGTGGCACCTTCAACTCTTTTTGGCTTAAATTTAGAGTAATTTGTGGGTTAATGAAGCTGCTGCAGGGAGTTACAAGAAAACTTTCCCACCGGAGCCAAAGTGTCACTGTCACCGATGGATGAGTCCCATCAGTGCCTGCAGCTCTGCAGTGAATGTTTGAACACGTGTTCCTTAAGTGTTTCTCAAGTGGGTTGTTCCAGGCAGCTCTGATGGGAAAACAATGGGCTGCAGCTTCCAGCTGGCAGATTATTCCTGTTATTTTTGCCATTTTTGGATGTTTCAAAGCTCTCGTGTGCTGTCAGTACGTGCTGAGATCCAGGAGGTCTGTGTGGAGAAGAGGACAGGAAGTTTGAAGTTCTAAATTTATTTTTTGGGAGGACTCCTCAGTGTTCTCAAGGTGTTGTGATGGTCCTTGGCACAGAGTGAGGTTGGAGCTGTGGGACCAGCGCAGGTTAAAGTGGGGGTTCAAAGGGCTGAGCCTCACAGGGGTGATGGAGCTGTCCCACCTCACCAACAGCATCAGGCATGGCCCAGATTTCTGATTCCTCCTGTAAAGCCAGGGCCAAGCAGAAGAGGAGGATTTGAGGAGGGTTTAAAGCAGTGAGGAAAGATCTTGCAGAGCTGTTGCAGCTGTGGGAGGTAGAGAGGGATGGGAACAGTTGAGGTGAGAGCTGCTCACAGGGATTTGTACATCCCAAGGTGTGAGAGGGAAGAGAGAGGTGTGAGGGATGCTGTCAGCCATGAAAAGCTCAGCTCCAGCTGGATGCAGAGGACTTTCACACAGGAAAGGTCAGAGAGAAGCCACTTCCTGTCAGGTTTTTATGAGTCTCCACAGAATTGCTGACATAAACTCCTTTGCAATGTGATACTTAAATATTTGAGCTATTTTTCCTGCTTTTAGAATCATAGAATTCCACGATGGTTTGGGTTGGAAGGGATATTAAAACTCATCAGCTGCACCCCCTGGCAGGCCAGGGACACCTTCCACCATCCCAGGCTGCTCCAAGCTCTGCCCTACCCGGCTTTGGACACTTCCAGGGATCCAGGGGCAGCCACAGCTCCCCTGGGCACTCCCACAGGAAAAAACTTCCTCTGTGGTATCCAACTTAAATTTTCCCACTCTGTTTGAGGCCCACTGAAGAAGTGAAGGTGTTGTAAGAGCTTTCAGGAAGGACTACAATTCATTTGTAACTCTCCATGGCACTTAGTAGGTACTTACAGCTTTTTTTCCCCTCATAATTGATGCATGTGGCATTTCCTCCTGCTGAAATAGGCCAAGAGAAGCAGGCAGCACCGCTGAGCCCGGCTGCTTCATCTGTCTCAGCCTGAGCTGTGCACAGTGTCCAGTTGGCAGGCAGGATAATCAGCCCAAGGGCAGTGGAAATGCTCATTACAGCACACTTTATTCCTTAGTATTTAATAAGTAATGACTCTGAAAAGCTCGGAGCGGGGTCTGTGCCCGTGCTGTCTCCTGCTGTGTTCCTGTCACTATGGATAAGTTAAACTGGGTTGAATCTGGTCGATTTTTGGATGAATACTCACCAAGGAATTTCAAAATGTTGTAAGAAGTTAGGGTGGTTGAGTGGGAGATGCTTCTTTTGCTTGAGTTAGTTTTGCTTTGTGAAAAAAGGAGGGAAGCTGGGCACTGCTTTCAAGAAACTGAGTTCTCTGATGTCCCTCAATAAAGTGAGTCTGGAAGGGAGGAACTCCCACAGGGAACAGCTCAGAAAGCAGCTCTGAAAGCCAATGTTCCAGGAGCTGAGGCTCAGCTGGGGCTGGGGAACAGTTGGAGTTCCACATGAAGTTCTTGATAGCGCTCAAATAATCTTTACTCACTCTGTGAGCAGGGTGATGGATCACTGCAGATCCAGCAGCTAACCTTCCAAAGCAGCTTGGGGTGAGGTTTCTCTGGGAAGAAAACGTTCCCATTAGCTCAGAGCTTTGGCAATTTGTATCATCCGGTGAACTGGTCAGGAATTCACAGCTGGTGTAAGAGGATCGGCTGTTCCTGCAGCACCTGGGGCCAGCCAGGCCCTGCACGAGGCTTTGGTGCAGCAGGAGGAGGAGGAAGAAGCTCTGCAGATTCTCTGCTTCCCTCTGGAATATTCCATCTTTATTCTGGGGACAAGAAGAGAACCATAACCTGTGTTCTTAATCCTCCTGAACGCTGGGCTGTGTAATCTGTTACTCACCCTCTCTTTTGTCTTAGAGATCTGATTTTCCTTTCTCCTCATGTTCAGGCTGGAACATTTCAGAAACAGTGAAAGAAATGTGGGGGAAAAAAAAAGAGCAGGGGGGAACATAATGCTTTTAAATATCAAAGATCAAATACTTCTGTTAATATCTGTTAGAAATTCCTCACAGAGATTTTGGCATATGCCAGTCTGGCACATAACTCCACCACAGCCACCTGCCATCCTGCCTGGAATTGTTTGCAGCTCCTTTGTGTTCTCTGAGCAGCACAAAGCTGTGGCGTGTCTGGTGTCACCACCAAGTAACAGACTCTGCACTAAGCCACGTGACAAACTTCCTTTTTTTCCCATTTAATTAGTTTTCCTTGCATGAACACTGTGTTTTAAGCAGTGCTTTTTCCAGTCTAAGGGGTCCCTGAACACCGGAAAACCTAGGGGTGTATGAATGAGGATGTTTTGTTCCAAAGGGAATGGAGGATTCCAGGATTGGCAGCTAAAATAAAAAGAACACCACAACACCAAGAATTCTTTCACAGCTGCTCTTTGGCTTTCCAGTCTGTGCCAGTTTAATGACAGGATTTTGCTCCATACGTACTGGCTTCAGGCCTGGCACAGGTCTGACACGTCACCTCATTGTTGGGACTGTAAGTTCCAGGAGCACAAACCACTGTGAAGAGAACAGAGTTGGGGTTCCAGCCACTTTCCCCCCATTTTAGGGGGACCACCAGACATCCCTGTGAGCCTTCCCAGTGCCCTGTGGGAGCTCCAACCTTTCCAGAGCTCCCTGAGCCTCTGGCTAAATCCTCCCCCAACTCCACATCCTGCAGCAGGTGCTACAAAAGAACTTGAAAAATCAGCAGAGAATTTTCTAGCAGAACTTCCATGAGGGGAATTGTTTCTTATGGGCTCTGGATCCTGAGGATTGTCACTCACCAGTGACACCTGGAAGGAAAAAACCCACTGCACTACTTCTACTTTGCTTGGAAATGCAATTACACCTGTGAATGCACTGACATGCTCCACTGGCTCATTTCCTATCATTACTTTATAACTATAATGTGAATATCCTCCCAAAGGATGAACAGAAATATCCCTGCTTTTGACCCCAATATTTCCCTAATCCTCCCCAGAGCTCTGTGCCCAGCTCTAATCAGCTATATTTAAATCAATGAGCTATATTTAAAAGGATGGATTTGATATTTACCACAGCAGCTGGCACAGTTCTGGTGGGTGTGGTGGTTTCTCCCAAAACCTGGCCGACAGCTGTCGATGGGAGTCATGGAGAAGCTGTTGTCCACATACTGGATTGTAGGAACAGCCTGAAACTCAGACTTCAAAACGTGCTTTATCTGATGGAAAAACTTCCCAATCAGCTCTGCTGCCTAAAATGTAAAAATATTGGGGGAATAAAAGCATAGTTAGTTGATTTTTGTTGATTTAAAAATAAAAGGAGATATTTTCTAGTCCTGATTTCCACACACTGACTTGTCACCTTAACTGGGAGTGTTCCTTGGCTTCAAAGGGGCCTGGATTCAGACCTAGCATGTGAGCTGATCCCAGGATTTAATATTTAGAAGGCAGAGAGAACAGATTTTAGAAATTGCTACAGTAGACTTACTTTAAATTGCATTCCATTGACCAAATCATAAATCAAAAATTTCATTTAGAGGACTGGAGGCTCAATATAAATAATAATGTTTATCCTTCTTTATTATTAGAAGCAAATACAAAGCAAGTAATGAGCCTGATGTTTTAACTGTTTTTTTTAAAGCTATTTGTATCAATTTGACTTCTAAACCCATTTTTCTTCCTGAATGGAATTATTTTAAATCCATGAATCATCAGTTACAATATTAATCCCACAAAATCTGGGTAAAGATGGATTACTAGCAGCCATAACTGCAGGAGCTAAGACAGAGAGGGGTGTTAAAGAGGCAGAGAGGACAAGAGGTGACTGACACAGAACCTGTCGGACTCTCTTGTTTGTCACATCTTCACAATCATAAGGAAACTCCTGGCAAACTTCTTCCCATCCTGGTGCAAATGGATTGACTGTGGATGGAGGAAAAAAGATCCATGAAAAAGGGGAAAAATGGTAGATTAGGTCCTTGTGGTTTCTATCCAGTTCCTTGCTTTGTTTAGTAGGAGTCAGAGGTCAATCAATATAAAATTGGGGGGAAATACACTGAGCTGAGAGAATGGAATGAATGTCTCACACAGCAACATCAGTGTCCTAAAAGGGCTGAAGTTTTATGTAAAATTAAAAATCTTTGGGTCATGAAAGTTTCTTTACTTCACATAGGAAAAAATATCCACAAAACTGTTCCATAACCTGTTGGATGGTTTCTCTTAGTGTGTGGAGAGAACAGATACAGGAGTGAACGTGGTCAGAGAATTGAAGAATAATTTCCTTCTCTCAGTGATAAACCACCTCTAACTCAAGGCAGCATCAGCTGATTTAACTTTCTGTGAAGTGAAACCACCTCAGTATTGCCATGAGGGAGCTGTGAGGCTCTTGCTTTAGCTCTGTGCAGTTTCCTAAAATCAAGCAAAAAATTCAAGGCTGGGCTGGATGGGACTTTCCAGCTGGTCCAGTGGAAGGTGCCTTGCCTATGGCAGGGAGGAACTGAATGAGCTTCAAGGTCCCTTCCTACCCAAATCATTCTGTGATCCTAAAACCAGAGTGCTCCCAGACTTAATAAAAATCAAATCCTGAAAATCTAAATATGACAGTGACATTAGAACATATTATGGGCTGTCTCCTTCTGACAATCCTCTCTAACTTAGATAATCACTGGTCTCGCTAGGATTGCAAAAAGTTGAACGCTAAATTTAACATTAAAACTGCGTTTTAGCTCCATCTGTGGGCAACAACAAAAAATACAGGGACTCCAAAAAAAAAAAAAAAAAAAATCAAACCCGGAACAACTTTCAGAGGTGCCTTTTGACTTTGCTGTTTTTCAGACATTGTTTGTGGCACTCACAAGTTGCTCACAACAATAAACAATCCCTTCCAAACAAGCCCTGAAATTACCTAGAAAATTAACAAACAGCTCATACTGGAGGCCGTCCTTTGGTGTCCTGATAGAGTGGCACTTGTAGGATGACCCTGTGATGTGGCAGGTCAGGTGGGAGATGCTGCTGTTGAGGATTTTTTTTAATATGTTGATGAACAAGTCGTTGTTTTTCAGCCCGCAGCTCGTTGTGCTGAAGCGAACAGACACCTGATAGGCATGGTCAGCTTCCCTGTAGGCTGGGAGGAAATGGCTTGGGTGTGAATCTGGGGTGTAATCACAGATTGAATCTTAGATTATCACTTTTAGTATCTGAAATATGGGCTTTTATTCAATAGTAAATAAATAAATAAAGCATTGTCATTAATTGTGTCATAACATGTTTGTCCTTGACAGAACTGACTCAATAGTAAGAGATATTTTAGTTTGAAGTATACAGGAATTTGTGTACTTAATAGAGACTCTGTACCAAATAATAAAAACAAACAAAAAAAGGAGGTAAAATGGCACAGAACCAGCCTGCCAGCAAAGCTGTGTGTCTGAAACAGATTGGTGCCAATTCTATGCAATTATGGTGTAGGAGTAATTTTATTATTATTTTTAAATTAGTGTTTCTCAAGCATTTTTTGGGTTGTTGTGTTGTAAGTGGGAAGTGATGTTGGTGAAGAGTGGTTACAAGAGACAGGAGGGGCTGGAGTGCAGATCTCAGATAACTCTGGAATTCTTGCAGTTAATTCCATACCTAAGGGTAGAGATTATTTTATTGCCATATATCCTTGGGAACATGAATATTAAACTTTTTCCCAAAATCATGAAAAGGTGCATATATGTCTATAAATTAAAAAAAAATTCTATTCTGGGATAAAATTTTAATTATTTTGGTATTTTTTTTAATCAAGCCTTGCAATAAACACAGAGCTCACAAACCCACCAATGTGCTTACTCCTAACTTAGCAATCTTACCATAAACCATGAATTTATAGGCCTCAACCATTTCTGTTTCTTCCTGTGTTGTGGTTTCGATGACTTTGTGGGAGAGAGTGCAAGTGTAGGCACCAGACATTGGCACCATGAAACCCATCACCATCAGCTTCCCTGTCTCTGTCAGATTCACATAGCTTTGCCCTAAAATAGAAATGTTGCATTACCAGAAATGTCCAATTTTTGATGCATTTAGAATATTTGAAGATGAAATCTTGCTCCTGTGCATAGTGATGCTGGTTCAAGTTAGCTTGAAATGATCTAAAATTTATGAGTTTTAGGATTTACTACAAATTTCCTTTTTAGCAAAAGTATTTGTAACTTTTAGAGGGAGAAGGGAAATGGAATTTAATGTCAGAACTTGTGGAAATATTTGGCAAAGGGCTAAGAAACCACTGGGGGGTGTGAATAGAAAGAAGATGAATATGTGATATTTTTAGTCTGAGCTAACCTTGTAAAACTCTTCCATCTGGACCCGTCCACAAATAGTTGGGATCTATTATTCTTTCTTGAGAAAGAGCCAAATCCATACAGACCAGGAATGGGCTGTTTGCAAACACCTTAACATACACATTCACTGCAACAAAGAATCAGGTAAATTATGTAAAATGCTGACATTTAATGAATCACAAAAAAAAAAATCTAATTGAAAATTGTGTCTAAAGTGTATTTTTCAGTTTTGGACTTGCCAAGTGTGATATTAAAGATTAATCTCCATTTGTTCTTAATTAATATCCTGGAACTGTCCACAGTGTGGCTGGTGCTGACTGTTAGAGGGAGACACTTGTGTCCCACACACAAACTGTGGTACAGGCATTAAAAAAGCACCAGATTTTCAGTGAAACCCTCTTTTAGATGTTAAATTTTCATCAGTGCTTCCAGCAGCACTATAGGACAAAATATATTTCCATCCTCATCACCCTTTCTCTTGTTCCTACACATAAAATGTTCCATGTATCCTGGTGCTACATAATGGTCCCTGTGCTTGAAACTACAAATTCTAGTAAAAATTAAATCTAGATAGGAAAAAATGACAAGTTTACCTTCATGCCTGATGTCACCATAAACTTCATTCTTTCCAATTAAATCAATAGATTGCTCTTCCTTCAGTTCTGCTCTCACTGCAGGGAAAAGGAATTGGAATATTGGGGATCAATCTAAATGTGTGATTGTTAATCCTTTATTGCACCCTGGCTTTTGGCACATTTTGTTATGAAGGTTTTTGTGACAAGAATCCCCAGAAGAGGTGGAAATTATTGAAAATAAGGTTTTTTTTTTTCAGGCCATGGACACACTGGGGTGGTCCTGCTTGACTGTTGTGTCCCAGGGTTGAGCCTGGGGGACAGTGGGGTGTCTGGAACCTATGGCAACCCCTTTTAAGGGGCTTCATCTCCCACTCTGAGGGAAGGTTTTTGGGGGACATTTGATCCTCAGAGGGAAGGGTTTTGGGGACTTTTGTCCCTCAGAGGGAAGGTTTTTTAGGGACATTTGTCCCCTCACAGTGGAGAGGCACCCACCAATGGGGTGATGCTGGAGCTCACTCTGTCCCCTCCTGAGGGGCTTCATTTCCCGCTCTGAGGGAAGGTTTTGGAGGGACATTTGTCCCTCAGAGGGAAGGTTTTTGGGGACATTTGTCCCTCACAGTGGAGCAGTATCCACCAATGGGATGTTAATGGAGCCCACCTCTCCCCTCCTGATGGGCTTCATCTCCCACTCTGAGGGAAGGTTTTTTGGGGATATTTGTCCCTCAGAGGGAAGGTGTTTTGGGGACATTTGTCCCTCACAGTGGAGAGGCACCCACCAATGGGATGTCGCTGGAGCTGCTCACTCTGTTGCCTCTTGAGGGGCCTCAATCTGCCCCTCTGAGGGAATATTCTATGGGGACCCCCCCAGCTCACCTGACGCGCTCCCACCCCCTCTTCCACTCCCTGAGCGGACCAGCCTCACACCAACACATCCCCACAGCTTCTTCCCCGCCCCTAGTCCCTCTCACCCCATCCTGCCGCCACCACCACGGCCGCCACGCCGAGGAGAACGCCCGGGGGGCAGCGGGGACGCCCGCCGCCCCCCGCCATCCTCCCGCCGCCCCTCACAACGGCCGCGCCGGGCGCGAGGGGGCGCTAACGGCCCCCCCTCCCCCCGCCTCCAGCCCCGCGCGCGCTCGGCGCTTCCCGCCCTTTTTCCTCCCCTCAGGGCTGAGGGCGGGAAGGGTGGGGTGTCCCCGCCGGGGTCCCTCGCTCCTTCTCCGCTCCCTCGCCCACGCCCCGTGCTTTTGATACGGTTTAAAAAACATCCTCGCCAGCATTTCACTGAGATTTTTAAAGATTATTTAGTTTTGGGGAGGTTTTTTTGATGTTTTCTCGCTTTCAGGCCCCTGAGGCGCTTGGCAGCGAAGGACGGCCCCGGCCAACCCCTCCCGCGTCCGTTGTCACCCTTCAGCCCCACATCGCTCCTCCACAGTGCGCAGTGAGCTGTGTTTTTGACTCTAAAGTGGTTTTTCCTGCTGTGGGACAAGGAGAGGGAAGTACAGAGGGACAAGGGGGGGAAGAGGCTCCATCATGGCTTGGTCTGTCAGCGCTCAACCTGCCCTGGGCTGTGGAAGGTGTCCCTGCCCATGGAGGAGGAGAGGGGGGGGACTGGATGGGCTTTAAGTCCCTTTCAAACAAAACCACTCTGTGTTTCTGTCACTTGCTGTGAGAAAGACTGAAAGTAAGAGCTGGGCACATCCTGTGGCTTTTCCTCCTGAGGGGCTGTGAGTACTGGGTGTTCTCCAGCTGCAGGTTTCTGTAGAAAGTCATTACAGGACACATATTTTTCCACTGAAAAGTAAAAAAACCCATCCCTTTCAGCACCCAAAAGGGCTCCAAGAGAGCTGGAAAGGGATTTTGGACAAGGGTCTGAAGAGATAGGACAAGGGGAACGGCTTCAACTAAAATGGGGAGATTCAAATTGGATATTGTGAAGAAAATCTGCTCTGTGAGGGTGGTGAGACCCTGGAATGGATTTACCAGGGAAGTTGTCCTTGGAAATGTCCAAGGCCAGGTTGGAAAGGGCTTGGAGCAACCTGGGATAGTGGTAGGTAACCCTGCCATGGCAGGGTGGAGCTGGGTGATTTTTAAATTTTAAAATCCCTTCCAACCCAAACTCCTTTAGGATTCCATGATTCTGCCCCTTGTGACTGAAAGTAAGCGCTGGGCGAATAGTGTTGGCTTAAAAATGAACCCAAATGCCACAGTATCGCTGCAAGTGACTTTCAACTCAGTTACATGTTTTGGAAAACTTGCAATGTCTTTGAAACTTTTAAACATGTAACTATTTTGTTTCTAGAGCGGGTGATACAAAAACACTCCAGAATCCGCTGACAGGGCACGGAGGGTCCTCGCATTTGACTGTCCTGCTCACTCCGAGACACTCAAACGGTGGCCAAGCCTCTGGAAATTAGCAAAATAGTATTTATTCTACCTACCTAGGTCATATTTATCACTCCAGACCATGCTAGTGTCCAAAAATGATGTCACAGCATTTGCATAACAAATATGGAACAACCAACATGGGAATAAGAGTTATTTTTACAGAGAGCTGTGAAAGTTTTGATGCTTCTATGTAAAAACAGCACCTAAGTTATGAGTTTCCTTTAATAAAGAAAAGAAAAAAATTGGTAAAAATGCAAAAATAAAAGCGTGAAAAAGGAGGTATCAAGTTATTGATGGAAAACAGTTCTACTCAAGTTTCTTCTTCCTTAGACCAACACATTAACTCAAGTGGTCAGTTAAAGTCTAAGAACTGTGTCAGGGTTTTCATTTTTAATGTCCTTGAGCTGCTGAGCAGGTCAGAACTGGGACCACCTCAGACAATCCACGTTCCCATGTGCTGAATGTTTTCAGTTTTAGTCAAAGTGAACATTTCATGCTGACACTGTGCAGGCAGAATGATTCAGTTTGTAACGTGTCTGCTACAAACGAGTCATATTTCAGCAGCCTCAGCTCCTAAGGATGTTTATAGCTCCTTTCAGGTCCTGCACAGCCCATCAGTCCCCAGATTGCTAATTATTATGAAATAGTAGCTCTACTATAAAGCTTTGGCTGCAGTTTTGGTTCTTTATAAACTCACAGTCAGTGTCTTTAGCCAAATGAACCATTTATTTTCAAAACTATAATATTTCTAACTCCTAGACTGGTAAATTTTCATTATAGATTTGTAAGCTTTTAAAAAAAATTTTGGTGGGGGGGAGAAGGAGAATGGGTTATTTTTAAGAACAGGAAGTGTTGCAGGGAGGATTTAATAGGACAAAACGTGAATTCAGGTATTTATATTTGTGTTTAAAACCTGGATTACCGGGGTTTGATTTGGGTTATTTTTTGGTTTTGTTTTGTTTTGGTGGGGGTTTTTCTGGTCAATAGAGTATCAGTAGGAAATGATAGAAGAGGACAAAAATCTGCAGTTGTAAACTTGATCATGGAGTGAGTAGACATTAAAAAGCTGAATATTTTATCCTAGGAAATATGTAGAGATTTCCAGGAGTGCAGAGTCAGGTAAAGGAGCTGTTGCAGGGCTCTGGAGAGCCTGCAGACCACAATTTTTGTCTCTGATCTTTCAGGTGAGTGATCCAAAGGTGGGATCACACTAAGGAGGGTCACAATTAGCACAAGGATGTTTTTATTGGCTGGGAAAACCAGGCTTGTTTGATTTGTGCACTTAAAATAAAAACAGAATGAAGATACAATTGTTTCTCTGAGGGCAAACATGAGGGAAAGTAAGGATTTAAATCAGAGAACAAATCTGGCAGTAAGAGAAAATGGCTGTGGATAATTCTGGGATGGAAACCAGAGGTTTCTGATTGCTGCACAGCAGTCAGTAAAATTTGTAGAACCAGGAAACCTGCCTAATTAACAAATTATTCTGGAAAGGGGCTACAGAGATTAGGAATAGCCAAGAATTGCTTGATTATCCCACTTTTTTTTTTTTTTTTTTTTTTTAACATTTTATTTCTAGAATCTTTTTCCAAGCAATGGAAAAGCACGAGTGTAAGAAGCAGCCGTTGGCACCACACAGGAAGTGAGTAGGAGAATCATGTTTCCATGTTGTTATCCTGCTCCTGATCTATGATAATTTCTGCTTGCTGCCTTTGGGTTTAGATCCAAGTGATGAGCTCAGATCCCGATTTCACTGCTCACTTCATTAACTGCTTTTGGGCCTGGAGTGACCCCTGAATGTCACCTGCTGCTACCCCCTATACTCAAAGCCCTGTTCAGGCCCAGTGTGGAATGAACTTCATTTTTGGAGTCTGTACTAGATGACTTCGAAATTCATATTTGTTCCATTTTATTGAAGAACTATCTACTTTGATTTTCTGCTAAATAGCAACGCTGTTTTCTTTCTCAACCTAAGTTCTCTTTACTATTATCTCAGCCATAACTTTAACACACAATCCGAGGTGTGCCCATTCTGGGGATGAAAGTGAGGGGGGGTTCCCCCAATCTCCAACCCCCTCGCCCTTCCTGAGGGGCGAGGGTCCCCTGCGAGCGGCACCAGCAGCGCCTCGGAGGCAGGCGGGACCGGAGCCGGCACCGGGACCGGGTGCGCTCCTCTCGCCGCCGCCCGGCGCCGCTCTCCGCCCGCCGAGCGCCCCGCCGGATGTCACGGTGACGGGCGGGAGGCGAGGCCGGTGCGCTCCGCTGGCAGTCCCGAGCCCGGGCGGGCAGGTGGAGCAGGGAGCCGCGAACGGAGCATGGAAGGTGAGAAACGACCCCGCTCTTCCCCCTGGACCCTCTGTCCCGCCGGGGCTCGCAGCGGCTCCATCGCCCCAGGGCTTTCAGCCGCTTCTCGCTGCAAACAATTCGCAGGCTCTGGAAAAGAAATTGAGTCGCGTGTAGCAATTAAACGGGAAACGAACGGGGCTTTTTGCCCCCTCTCTGTTTAATTTCGGAGATATCACAAAGCGCGTGATAAAGCCAGGGTTTAGAGCGTGCTTTATCTGCTGTTCTTATTCTGAGGTTTAACGAATTCAAGGATGTCTTCTTTCTTCTCACCTGTAAAACATGCCCATAATATTCAGGGTCGGCCAAAACCGATCTGGGAGTTAATATTGGGCTCTGGAATAATTACCTGTCATTGAAAAGCAGTGTTTCTGGTGTTTTTAACAATCCTGGCAAAGAAGCTTTGCAAAGCATCACTTGGTTTCTTGTTTCAAAGGTGGAGATTCTTACTTCAGTACTTTAAGGTCTTCAGTTTAAATTCTGTCCTGTCTCAAAGACTTGAGGCTTTTGGTTATTTTAAGTTAGCTGCAGATGCCTATTTAAAAATGCATTTTCCTTTGCTGAAGGCTTTTAAACTATTTTCCTGTAAATAGTCAATCATTGAATCTGACTGAATTGAGAATGTTGCTGTTGGAGAGAAGTAACTAATGATTTGAAAGAATGGGTTTGGGGGCACTTTGCCACCTAAAAATGCAGCTTCATTTTCTTGATCGAGTTGGGATCGCTGTCTTTTTGGGAGGAAAACTTTGTGAGGTGTGTTGGAATAGTCTGCAATTAGAAAATAACAGGGTTTCACTATATCTGAGGTTATCTAAGAAATCCTTTCTTTGGTATTCTTATTTCTTGTGCGCTCAAAGTGAACATGGAAATGTTCCTTCAGGTTTTGGGTGTGTACTTGAGGATGATGAGGATCCATAAATGTGCCTGAGAGTGCTGGACTGGGGATGAAGTTAGTGTTGTAATGTGTTATCCTTGGGTACAGTAACTTTCAGGGGTGTTTCCGTGGGTCTTTGACAAATCTCCGTGCCCTGAGGACAGAGGGACAGCACGGCTGACTTGAATTTTCCACACCCAGTGTGTGGAGGTTTGGTAGGGTCTCAGAGCAGCAGACAGGCCCTGGCCAGGGTGGGTGTTTGAACCAAAATTTGTCTTTAACTTGATTGTATTTCTCCATGAATGATTTGGTTTTGTGATTACCAAAAGAACTGTCCAGCTGGAGCTGTCACCTCCAGGCTCTGGGCTTGGATCAACAGGTTGGATCTTGATGATCTTAGTGGGACTTTTCCAACTCAGGACATTCTATGATTCAGAAAATCCTATATTGAATCACTGAATTATTCTGCTGGGTTTAGAAGGTCGTATGCACCAATATGAGAAAAATATCCCTAATTATACTCTGCTGATCAGTGTATAATACCAGTGCTGATCAGGATTTTTTCCCAAATGACATGTGCACTTAAAATACCTGTGACATTTCACAAACTGCATGGTGCTTAAGAGCAGCAAAGTATCAGAGACCCCACAAAGAGTATTCTTGGCCCAAGTGCCTTCTTCAGAAAGCCATGGGGGCTGTGGATGATGAAGAAGTACATTCAGTGGAGACATCAGCTAGAATTTCTCTCCTTAATGGCCCAGTGTGGATTGAAGGTGAAAAACTTGTTGAAGTGGAAGAGGTTGAGGGGTGTACATAGCAAAAGTACTGACTTCAGACAAGGAAACTCTGTTTCTGCTTCATCTACTGTGATGGAAGGACTAAGAGCAGATGGGACTTTCAAAGGTGTCTCCTTCCCTGTGCTGTTGAGCTGAAAAGTGCAGCCTGCAGGAAAAAGACAGCATTCTGGTTTCATTTTGGGGACAAACAGATGAAATTGTAATAATCCAAAATATACCTCCCATTCTGCATTAAGGACAGAAAGGAATCAGGGTCATCAGTGATTTGAAAAATATCCATTTTAGGGGGGTTAAATTTCTGGTTGGCTGTTCTGGTCAAATACCAGGATAAAATATGAATAGTGATGCATACTAAAATACCACAGCACTTTTTTAGCAAGCTATTTGAATATTTTGGCTCCCTTTGCCTATGGGTGTAGAACACAGGATGGCCAAGGATTGGTTTCGAAAGCACATGAATTTTACTTCTGCTTTGTAAATGCACATTGTGCCTCAGCTGCAGCACACAGAGAACAGCATCCTCTTCCCATGCACCCCAGCCCCTGGAGCTCTTTGAAGCTTGGGAAGACAAACGTGTTCTGTAAGTGATTTCCTGCCTTGTGTTTTTCTGAACATTTGGTAGAAAAATAACTTTATTGGTGCAGAATCAGGGGTGGAATTTACCCACATGTTGTCCTGTCACCATGAAGGATTTGGTTTAGGATAGGAAAGAGACTTGAGGTTAAATATGAAGGGACCACTAAGGCTTTAAGAAGCTGCTGGAAACCAATGCTGTAAAGAAACCAGGTGCTGGTGAGGGGAGGTTGAAGGCTTGAAAGTGAGACAAAGACCAGGATGTTTCTCAAGCAAGAAGAGAAACATTCTATGGTGTGTCATTGCTCTTATCTCTTCTGAAGGGTTATCCTGCCCGGCAGCCATTATGGGCATGAAAACCTCGTGTTCAACAAAATATGAATGAATTCACAGACTCCATCTCAGCAGGGAGGAGATGAGGGTTTGAGGAGGCTGAGCAGGTCCTGCTTGGCTCTCGTGGGCTTCAGGCAATGCTGTTCTCCAGAAAGTTGTCCTGCACTTCCAGGGAAACCTGAGGAATCCAATAATATATAAAAATGTAGAGTTACCCGGGAATATATGTAGAATTATTGGAATTCAAGCAGTCATGTGGAGGTTCTAGATCTTTCTTCCATGACCACCTTGGAGCTCAGGGAAATGCAGAATTGCTGCCAAGGTTTCAACAGCACCTTGGGGTTTCATCCTGGGGCTTTGACCCAAATGGAGCAACTGTGCAGGGATTCTGAATGCAATTAAAACTAAAATCAAATGTTGCAGAATAAGGGAGATTTCATTTAATTAAGTGCAGAATTACAAGGGTTTGTGCAATTTATGTATCTCTATTCATGGAATCACAGTTTTGGGATGGAAGAACATTAAAGTTCATCCAGTTCCACCCTCTGCCATGGGCAGGGACACTTTACACTCTCCCAGGCTGCTCCAAGTCCCATCCAGCCTGGCACTGAGCACTTCCAGGGATGGGGCAGCCACAGCTTCTCTGAGCAACTTATTGCAATGTAAAGTTATAATCAATATTTAAAAAAATTTTGTTCATTTTCCCAGAATTTACTGATGTTTTCTCACCATTATTTGCTGTATAAATTAGTCCATCTGCTTCTTTGTACCTCAATTTTCCTGGCATTATAGAATGAAAATGAGAAATTAAGGGCTATAACCACACAGTTCCTTGATCTGTCTTACTTACTGCAAAATATCAATTCAATAAATAGCTGAACTTCTTGTCATTTAATTCTGTGACTATCTTTATGATGCAAGGCCTCTATTTTGTTGCACACATTATCCCCCCCCTCTATTCATGCAGTTTTTTTGGGGTCCCTCTTCTGATACCATGCTGCCTTGCTGGAGAGTTACCAGAGCTTTATATTTTAACGTTGCAGAGACCACAAAAAAGTTCCATGTGCAGAGGAGGTAAAGACAGATAATTATGGGGTAAATGTCACCCGTGGTTAACACCTCATGCCCGCTGCCTGGGTGTTTCTGTTATGTAACTGCCAGGAAGAAATTTTCCTGGTCCAGAAACTATTATTTTTTAAGGTTCAAAGCTGATAAAAGATGTTATGGCATGTAAAAAAATAAAGAGGGGGAAAAAGCTACAGGAAAGAAAGGAGGAAGGAAGCAGGTAACTGTGTCTGTGTTAAAAATTCAACATCCAAGCAATGAAATCTCAAGGCAGGGAGGACTGGAGTTAAGAAATAATGGGACAGTTCAGGTCTGTGCCTCCAATTTAAATCAAGAACTGAATTTTGGACACTGGGCAATGGGAATACCTGCAGCTTGTGCTGGCTCAGAGCTCTCTTGAGCCCCCAGCACGCTGGGAAACCAGGCTGCACGGGTATTCATTTGGCTGAAAAATGTTTAAAATTCCTAGCATTTGATCCCTTTTGGAATTTCTCAGTGGGAATTAGACTCGCATTCCCATGAAAACCAAGTAGATCTGGTGAAGATAATGGGGGTTTCCCTTTGTGTTGGAAAAAGAATGTAAAAATATCTTTGTGCTTTAGAGAATTTAACTTGCCACAGAGTTACTATGGCTGCACTGTGTTCACAGGGTACTCAATGAGTAAATTGAAAGCTTAAGGTACTCTGTTCTGTAATTTTTGAAGTTAGAAAATCATACTTAATCCCTTTTCTGGGCACAGGCCGGTGCTCAGGATATAAAGAAGTGAAGCATGATACTAATTTGTTTTTTATTTCTTTGAAAGGTTTTCTTTTTCAATTTTACTTTCAGCTGAGAAAACGGGAATTTATAAGATTGTAACAAGTGTGTTGTGAACTGTTTTAAATATTAGACAGCTCAGGCTGCTTTTCTGTCTTTTGCAGATTCACAGCCCGGGATGGACCTCAGTAACCCTCAGGAACAGCCTGTAGCTGCAGGTATTGTGCTGTTCAGTTGTGTTCTTCCACTCTCTCTTGACAATTTTATATTTAAATTGAGAAAAATACATGAATTGTAGCTGCTTTAGGGTCCCAGGACACTGTATAACAGTCAAAAGCATAAAGAGGGGCATTAAAGGCAAAAAAAGTAAATTTTAGAGATGAAATAAAACCATGGAAGTTCAATATAATACTGGAAAATTATAGTGAAATGGGAAAAAAAGGACTGTATAGGAGGAAAGGAAATATTTTCAGGAGAAAGCTGGAAGTTTTGATTAGGCAAGCAAGAATAATACAATTCTCTTGGTTGACTGCATTTCTAAAAATATGAAAACAAACCTCCTGAGTGAGTTTGACAAGTGTTTCACTTTCTTGTTAATCAAAAAGTCGAGCCTCTTTTCAGCTCCAATGTAATATTTAGCTTGAGAAGGATCAGAGGTGTTACCATCCAGCTGTCAGTAGGTTAAAGAATTTACCAGCAATTTCACAGTGTTACTGTAAATTTTTAAAATTCCCATAATGTTTGAAAAAAAATACTGTCTGTTTTTTAATGAAATATTGATTTGAAATTTACAGAAATACACATAATATGGAGCTAGTTTGCACTGTGAGGTTAATGAAAGAGGCTTTATTTGAAACACTTTACATGAATAAATTTCACTACAGTTAAAAATGTGTCTTTATTTCCAAGTAGAGAGGCTGGGATCTCTGGGATGCTGGTCTGCATGATAATGTTGATATTTAAAAATACACACGTGGAATAAGCAGAGAAGTGCAAGTGGGTTCAAAGAGGCCTTGATTACATCTGCTTGAGCAGTTTTCTGGCCCAAGGCCAGAATGATTAAAATTTTGCCCAAAAGAACAAAGTGGAGCTGTGATTCCTTTGCCTTGCTCCAAGGAGCTCCATCCCTGCTCACAGCAGTTGTCAGAGCACCTATGATAGAGTTAGATACACTGGATTTTATTCCTGCTGCCATTTAGAATAAAGTCCAGAATATTTGGATCTGATCAAAAGCTGAGAATGTGTTCCAGGTGTGTGTGAGAGTTCGTGTAGGATTTTGGAAAGTGAAATCATTCCCCAAAGTGCATCTGTAGAAATAACATTGTGGGTACTGTCAGCAGTGCTGGGAGTGTGCAGGTGCTTTCTTTGAGGGAATCACCTGGAAATATTCTTGGAGAATAAATAGTTAATTATTTTTTGCCCTTTTTTTTTTTTTTTTTCCAGAGGAACAAGAGGATTTGACAGACTGTAATCTGAACAAATCCCAGGAAATGGAAAGCATGGATAATGTGGAAGATGTGAAGGAACACAATCAGTCTAATGAAGAAGCAGGAGGTAAAGTAGAGTTGGAATTCTGATAAATAATAATTGTATTTTGTCTTTTTATTCATCTGATTATGCTATGAAAACATGCCTTTAAGAGGAATAGCAATACAATTCATTTGGAGCATTTCAACACATTTTAAAGAGGAGCAACACTTTTCCATCAAGGAACCTTAACGTGCATTTTAGCAAGGTCAGTTTTACAGGATCTGTGAAATATGGATGGGAAGATAAAAGAGCAAGTGCATCTGGTGAGCCTCTAATGTGTGTGCTAACAAATTCCTAACAGCAGTTTGCATAGGCAAATCCTGTGTTAGGACTGCAATTTTTATTTATGCTAAGTACTTTCATACCTAAAAAAATAACTTGATAATTTATTCCTTTTTTTTTTGAAAGAAAGAACAAGTTATCTCAAATTCACAGGACCACTCAGACCTGTAAAATTTAAAACTGTAACAGCAATGCTGTATTTTAAACTGGGGGTGAAAGGGAGGTTGGTCAGTTTTCCATGTTTATTGATGAAGAAAATATCCTTCTTATAGGTCTGAGAGAAAACATAGGGATTAATTTAAATAGTAAATTAACATGTGCTGTCTTTAAAAACCATCAGGTCCTCTTCATTAATAGATAGAAGATAACAGCAGCTGCTGAAACTTGGCAATTGCACAGAGCTCAGGGTTTACATGTGTCCATGACACATATGTTGAGTTTCTTCTGTGCTGTAGAATCTCCTAAACTGAAATCTCAGCATGAACAGCAGTTCCTGCCCATGACCTGAGAGTGTTGATCCGTGCCAGGGGCCTCAGCCACAGCCAGTGAGGAGTGTGCCTGGTGCAGGATGTGGGGCACGTGTCCTGGGCACAGCACACATGGTGTCACCAGTGTCACAGGGCCTTTCTGTGACACAAGCCCATGGCAGGGAAGCAGCCAAGGGAAATTACGGCTGTGGCTTTGGGTGGGAGTTTGAGGTAGAGTTTGTATCACATGAATCAAGTAAATCACTAAAGAATTCTGTGTTTTGGCTGTGTAAGTAGCTTTGGTTGTTCCCTCTAATGTTAATGTGATTATTTTGCAGAGGTTATACTTTTGCATTATTAAAGACCAAATGTTTTTATTGGTTAACAAATTGCAAGCAAACATAAAACACTCAAGGGAGTGGTGAGATGAATCTCCCTCAAGGATCTACAGTGCCAGTATCTGTTACTGCTGGTGTCTGGCCTTTCTGGGCATTTTATGGACAGACATCACACAGGATTTCTGACCAGATTTGGGTGTCTGGATTAGGATGAAAAGCTTCATGTCCCCAGAGCAGCTGCTGCTTAGCAGGACTCTACAATTGAGATTAGCTCATTATAGATATCTGCAATGTAGAGCCTGCCTTGGGCAGGTGAGTTCTGCTCTGCTTACCCTAAATGCAGAAGTTTAATAGAATAGATAGAATATGGAAGACTTGAGCATTTCCTACAACCAAGGCAGCTGATCTCTCAGATCCCACAGGACATCAAATATTCACAGCCATGCTCCAGCTGTTTGTCCACCCCTTGCACCAATTCCACTCTCACTGGCTCACTTCTCCCTGTGCTTTCCCAGTGTCCCAGCCCTTCACTCCTCCTGCTCACTGAGCTGTGGGTGCAGGAAGCCAGGACAGGGTTTCTTTCCCATATCTCCCAGTACTGACCACCTGAGAGGAGTTGCTGTAGCTTCTTCCCACCTTCCCTTTCCAGGAGCCATGTCCATATTGCTCACATGCAGTGCCCAGGCATGAATTTGTTTTTGTTGTCTTTTCCTGTTCTCTGGCTGCCCTGTGCCTACAGAACCATTTCTCACCCTCTTCTCCATACATTTAAGTCAGGAACAACTTGGACACGTGAGAGACTGTGTCAGTACAGCTTTTACCATTCATTTTTTATATTGCTGCTGATCTCTTAAAGTCTCTTTGCCATTTGTTCTGGAATGCAAACACTGAAAATTTACATCTCAAAGACAATGCTATAAATATCAATAAAACATCATTTCCCTCCAGCAGCCTCCCTTACCATTAGAGCTCATTCATTATAAAGTGAGTATGAACCTTCACTGCCACAGTGCCCCATTCCTTGCTGCTCACTGTAGGAATAAATCCATGACTGCAAGGAGAAAGCTGCTTCAAATGCACAAAAAAGGTACCTCCAGCATCTCCATGTGAAATGGCACAAAATAAAATATACATAGTGTTTGCTTCAGTGCTTCACACACTGTTCTCTGCAGTCATTCTGATACCGGAAGCACAATAAATCTTAAATATTTAAGCATGCTGTGTTAGTACTCCAGGCCCTGCAACGATCAGTAGGTGCACTTAAATTTCCTCCCAACAACACCAGTTCAGTTGCTGTTAGAGACTGAAATTCACAAATAATCTCAGTTTTCATGTCATGCCCTCTATAAAATAGCAGCAGCTCTGTTAGTCCCTGAGCAGTCCTCGTGGGTCACTAACTACTGTCTGATTTCTATAAATGAAACCACATTTTGACAGTGCTGTCCTGGTGGGAGGATTATCTTTTGGGGATCACTAACCCTGGTAAAATGAATATATAATATACTCCAGGATCACAGAATAGAAATATCATCAGTATTGGTGATGGCTTTTGGGAAAGGGATTATGTCCTGCCTACACCTGAAAAACCTATTGGTTAATAAAAACCAAAAAGCCCCTTTTCTTTATTTGGCACATTGATACGATCACTAATCCCCTCATTTTCTATAAAATTTAAACAGAAATAATGAAAAAATGTTTATGTGGTTCTCATAAATGTTAATCATGTTTGTGAGTGAGCAATTCCACCTTCCCAATTCATGGCTGATGACAGCCTGCAATAGAAACCTCTCCTTTTTCTCTCCTGAACCCCCACACGATCCGTGCCCCCGGGGTTTGTTCCATCTGCTGAAGGCCATCATGGGAACAAGAGGCCACTGACTCATGGAGACAGATCAGGCCTTTGATAACCTGCTTTCCACTGCCTTGCTATGTCTGTAACATGTTTTTCTCCAGCACAATTATGGCTGGTTTTTCCATGTCTTGTCAGCCATCCGTAGTGAGTAGGAATCTCCCAGTTTCTTGGACTGTGTTTTTTTGTGATTCTTGCATTATTCATGGGTGACACTGTGAGTATGATGTGGGGAATTATTCTGAGGCTTTGAGCAGAAGCTGGACCTGTTTAAGTTAGATATTGTCTGATTTGGTTTGATGGAGCTTTTTATATTAAAAGTGATGCTGGGATCCTTTCAAAATCTTACAGACAGTTAATAAAACCACTAAATTAATGCATAGGGCTGAAACACCATAGCTGGAGCTCATTTGGTACGAAAAAAATCCACTTTTCCAGCAACCAGTTTTGTATTTGTACTTCTCTGAGCCTGTGCAAACACACCAGCTTCTGGTGTTTTTTCTGTGAGTCCTGACACAGGTGAGATGCCATTCCATGGAAACAACACAACTTGTCCTACTCCACCCCCTGTTAAACAGGCTGCCATGATGATCAGTGCTAACTATCAGGCAAACAATTAGGCAGCAGGCTATAGTAAAATGGTAATTAAAAGCTTGATGGGGAAGAAGGAAAAAAAAAAAAAAGAAACAAAACCCCCTTTTCTTGCCTCAAGGGACTGGAAGCTGCACGCTGTGGTGCACATGGTGTATGCTTGCCTGCAACCATAAAAATACACCGTTCCCATGGTGCTTCCTGTGTCTAGTCTGAAAAGAGACAAGCAATGAGAGAGGGGGGGGAAGCTCTTGATTTCCCCTGTTCCTTTATGTGCCCCCAACACTGTTACCTTCAGTGGCCAAAGTTGGCACATCTTTAATTTAAAAATTAAATTTAAAAAGCCACTTTCCTTCCTCTGGGAGTCGCAGTCAAGCACGAATGTTTAATTATGTCTTAATTCTCTCAGCTGTTGAGGCAGACAACTTTTGGGGTGTTATGAATGTCAGCGAGCTTTCATGGTTGTGAGCTAAAAAGAGATAAAAGGCACATTTGTGGTTTATGGATGTTAATTGCTGCTGCACTGAGGTGTGTGAGGGGGGCGGTTGAAAGGCTGGAGAGAGGCAGGAGAGGTGACAGAGCCTCACTGGGGCGCTCAGCGAGGTTCCAGCGGTGCTGCAAGAACATGCACTTATCTGCCTGGAAAGGAAGTGCCGTTTTTTATCAGAATATTTCATCTCCCAAGCCCAGCTCGAGCCCCGGCGCTCATGGGACTTGGGGTTATCTCACAACATCAGCAGAAGTTCACTGCAAGGGGATTTCTGTAGTGTTAAACCCAACAAGGAGCCTGTGCTGAACGGGTCAGGCTTCTCTAGGGGCTCTACTGGGACTGAAAGCCGCGTTTTCCTTATCAACAAACGATCCTCTTGACTTTGTTTGAACTCTTCAGACTGTGCCGTCAGCGGCAGGAATGCTGCCAGGCACGCTCGGTGACATCAACGGGGCGGTGGTGTCACCCAGCCTGTAAATGATTGACATCAGCTGGACTATCCTGAGCACTCAGCACTGACACAGACACTCGGATACTCTGATTGCCTGCAGATAATCAGGAAGTGCAGCAATTTCTCGTTCTAATTAACCCATTATAGTGATTAGAAAATAGAATTTACTTTTGAGATATCCTGACTCCCAGTGGAAGCTTTGAGACAGAACAAGGGCTGGAAAGAGAATGGGTGCACAGTTAATCAAGAGACGATCGCCTGCATTCCATAACTTTTTAAATTCCATTTTTTCCCACTTGTTCTACAACGTGTATCTTGGATCCATACAAAATAATTCCCTGAAATTAAAGGTGAGAGAAATATTCATTCCTTTGGCATTGCAATAAAATCTAGTCCAAGACTGATGAGTTGTGATCCCTCCCCACTCCCCCCAGCAGAAAATAAGTGAAGATGCGGAAAATGGCTCTGGGAACTCAAATGACATGTTATTGTAGGAAATAATCTATTTTTGGAAATACAGATTAGTGAAAAGGAAATCAGTTAATGGGGATGAGTCACATTTTGCCCCCAAACCAGGCTGTTCACTTGGCACAAAATGAGTTGAAGGGACAGGTTCACTGTTTGTGCTACTGAAAAAGTTTCGAGAAAGGGAAACAGATCCACAAGAGCCAAAACTTTACTAAAATACACAAATAGTTCCCTGAGCATTGGAATTGATGGTTCTTTTAACTGAACTGCGCAGAGTTTGCAGCGGGTGCTCAGTGCCTGTTTCACCTGGGGATTTGCCGTGTCCTCAGCGCTGCATCTCTCCACTTCTTGTTCCGGCTTTATTTCCTTCTGCTCTGCAGGAGCTTTGGGAATTCATAAACTGGGAGCTGGGCTGGTTGTACTCCCGAGGAGCAGCGTGTGGCTGCGCTCACCTGCCGTGCGTGCAGCTCCTCTCCTGCTCTCCTGGTGCAGGAGCTCCACCTCAGGATCGGCTCCGGGAGCTGCAGGTGCTCCAGAGTCTCTGCTGCTCACAGTGACCACGAGAAATCTTAAAAAGTCTCTTTTCCCAGCCCAGCACTCGAAGAAGGAGTCAAAATTCCTCATTTCTCTGTCTCAAGGTTGTTTATTGTTTCTTATGTATAAAATTCTTTCTCCTGTCCAGCCGAGATTCGCTCAGCAAGACAGTCCCAGGCACTCTGCCTGCCCCAGGGCGGTGTTATCTTTTTATACTAAAAACTATGTATACAGTATTTACAATAACTTCCCAATACCTATCACCTATGTTAGACAGTGAGCTTCTACTCTAAACCAATCTAAAAGTGCCAACATCACAGCAGAAGATGGAGGCCAAGAAGAAGAAGGAGAAAGGCTGGACATGCCCAGATTCCTCCATCTTGCCCCCTGAACCCCTGTTCTAAAAATCCCAAAAAATCTTTTTTTCACCTGGTGATAAATTCACTATCATTCTACTTAAACTGTCATGGCTTGTAGATCTTCATATAAGGTTGGTAATTTTTTCCATGGGTCACAATTAAGACCACAGGGATCTGTGCCAGGGTCTCTGAGCCCCCTGGCAGGGGTTTGGACAATCCAGGACAGCCAGAGGAATGTCCTGAATTTCAACACCCAACCAGCATTTTGAGCAATCCTGCTCTTCCAGGGAGGCCTGGATTTGTTGTGCAGACTCCTGGGAATGTTTAGGATGGGAAAAAGCTGTAAGTTCTTGCAGCTGTAAGAGCTGTAAGATCAGTGTTACTAAGGGAACACAAAGCGGATGCATTCGTCTCTCTACAAGGCTGTGCTTAAAGTAAACTACAAATATTTGATTAAAGAACCTCAAATAGGAGACAACACAGGTGTAATCTAAAATTCAAGTCAAGATTATTTGCTACTGGAATTTTTTTATAGTTCAATCAAATCAGTTCAAGGTGTTCAAGACCATCTGAACCAAGCTCCTGCCTTCAGCCTCTATGCGTTAAAATTCCTCAGGTATTTATCACAGATTTCCCTGTTCTTCATGATATTTTATCTTATTTTCTCTCCATATTTAATTTTTATCACAAGAATATATTGCATTGTCAGGAAGGCTCCTGGGAGATGAATTCACAAAGATTAAATGAAATGATACATTGAATTTCTCAGGTTTGAAGTTCATTTGAAGCACAGTTGACCAGAGCCGACCGTGCCTGAGTGGTCGCATTAGTGATTGGTCCCTTGATATAAGTAATGTCAGTGATTATCTGAATTTAACATGTGGCCTTTCTCAGTCTGACTGTTGGGTCCAGATGTTCTCTGATTAACTGTCTCATTGAAGTCTGATTTAACGGTTGTGATTGTATCAGCCTTGCTGGACTTCAGGAATTGTCATTTTAGAAATGTTTTCTCTGGTTGATGGTATCTTAACGGCAAAGGAAGGGAAGAGCTTGTGCAGTTTCATCTTTTTCTGTGTGTTTTTTTTTTGTAAGAGGGAGACTTAAAAGATATTCAAATCTGAAAGGATAACGTTAACAGGTGTCAAAATTAAAATAAATTTCATCTGGGACAGGTGTTGGAAAACCTGGGCCCTGCAGGCCTGAGGATGTGGGATGGCATTCCCTCTGTGCTCCCCTCCAGCACTGGGGGTGTAGAAAGTTGAGTAAAAATGGCAAATTATTGCCACTTTTAAAATTAAACAACCAAAATACAACCCCACAGTAGTTTCAGCATACACTAGCTATGGTTTTCCAGTCCCTAGTCCAATTTGTCCCAGGGAAGGTCATTCTGCCTCCCCAAATTCTGTTTGTAGTTTCAGTTAAGAGCATTTAAATGCAGTTAAATGAAGTTAAATTCCATTTCCTTCTCTAAACTCAGCACTGCACAGTGTTGCTATGCAGTTTGTCCTGTTTTACTCCAGCTTTGGGAACACTCAGTTTTGGGGACTATTTCTCCTTTACCCTTATTTCTGTTAGTATAACTTCAACATAATTTGGAAACCTTTTGAATGAAAATCCTAGAAAACACTGGAGTATGATTAGGCAGAAATTACAATAGAAGGGAAATACTGTGTGTGAAATCATAGATTTCCACAGGAATATTAATCTTTACAAGAAAAATCCTTGTTTTAAGTAAGATGCTTGAAGAACCAGTTACATAATTCAAGTTTCCTGATTCACATGAGCTTGGAAACAATGTGTGTTGTTTGGTGGCTGTTATTTTGCAATTAATTTTACAACTAGATAAATTACACTATGCTTTAATGATAAAGAGGCACTGATATTAATGAAGTAGAAAATACACATCTGAGCACTTGGAAAATGATGCCTGGCTGATTTTTTTTTATTTTCTCTCCAATTCTCAGTGCTGCATTTCAATTTGATTTGTTTCTATTTTTGTTTCAAGTCACAATAAAACCAAGGAGACTCATTACCATTGAGCCTGCACTCCACAAAGGGGAATGATGAAAGTTTCTCTCCTATATTTAGAAGTGAAATTTCCACCAGGTGCATTCTGCACTGGGTCATTTAGGAATTACCCCTCACATCTGCCTTATAAAGCATCTAAACAAAATAAGTACTATTTTTTTTTTTTTTTGTATTGAAGTGACTACTGAACAACAGTACCAAGAAAATACTAAAAGGCACAAAGATAAAATAAACCCAAAGCCAATATTTCCTAGTAATAAATACAATATTTGGGACTTTTAGTGCAGAAGTCTTGCTTTGGCCTGTAGTGACACAAAAAAGGAGCCGAGGAATGGGACAGGCCCAGAGTCTGCACCCTGCAAGGGCATTTCTTGTCACCATGTCCTGGTTGGGGTGGTTCTCTCTGCTGTCTGGCTGCAAGTTAATTCTGCTCTGAGGTGATTGCTCTTTCTTTTTTGGCAAACAATGATCTCATAGTAGCTGTTGGGAAAAAGGGAGCCCAGGCTGGAATAAGAGGCAAAACAAACCAGGGTGGGCCAAAAAGGCTTGAAATCTTTTCCCTTCCCTAGATGGATATCTGCAATGGGGTAGAAGAAAAACATGGAGAAAAATTGTCTTAACTCAAATAGCGTTGCCTCATTAAAAACAAAAACAAAAACAAACTCATGTTGCTATTGTGTCATTTCACATTTTATAATTTCCCATTAGTTACAATCTCCAGATTCTCAGTATATACATGTAATTGTTTCCTTCTTGTTTGAGGAAAAAAAACTTAGGCATAGCATAGTTTATTTTAATTATTTACCCCTGGTTTATAATTTTTATGGGATGCACTACTCTCTTTATTCAACAAGGATAATGGAAATTTTTTATTCATGACTTATCTTTGCCGCCACTGTGTTGATTCCACTGCTGAGGTGTTTCTCACAAACATGCAGGATTCTGCCTTGAATCTGGAAACTCCACTCACTTTTTCAGTTCACCACTGTCTGAATCTCTCATTCTGGGAGGGGAGCAGCTCTGGCATGTGTCTGTAGGGTTTTGTGGGGATAACAGTGATGAATCATCAGTTAATACCTGTCAAACCCAGGTAGTCACAAGAACCCTCCAATATCGACTCCCTTCTTGTTCCTCAGCATCTGAATCCCATTAACAGCTGTCAAAACCTGGTAAACTATTTATATGCTTTCACAATTTGTTTAATTGGATAGTTAGGAAATGGCATACAAGAAAAGCTTTCCTTTTTCCTTTTTTTTTTTTCCTTTAGTCTGGCTGAACATCTGTAGCATTAGGGGCTCATTATCTCTGAATTGGCACAGCAAATCAGCAGCATCATTAAAATGCCACATTAAGATGATTAAGTTTCTTTGTTACCCAGTTGACTTTTTGCATGTGCTGAGGATTTCACGATTATGACCCCACTCCTTGTAAAACACTTGAGCTACATCACCCTTTCCTGCCGTTGTCTTTAATGGCTTCTGGGTTTTATTCCTTGCGCTTTTCCCATTGCTCCTGGTAAACTTTGCTTAACAACAGGACAAAACTTAGGTTTTCTCCCTGTATTTGATGCCAGAGTCTCAGATTAAATGGAGAATTTGGGGGGTTTTTCTACTGAAACGTCCTCCTAGAGAAAACAGCTAAGATTCAGAAACCCTCCAACTTGCCCTCATTATTTGGCTCTCTTGACTTTTTTATTTCTGCGTTTTCAACCTGGAGAAGAAGAATTGCATGGAGATGTCAGAGCAGCCATCCATTATCTGAAGGAACCTAAAAGAAAGCAGAGAGGGGCTCTGCTTCAGAAACAGGAGTGACAGGACAGGGAGGAATGGCTTTAAGCTAAAAAAGGGAAAATTTGTGTTGGATATTTGGGAGAAACCCCTCCCTGTGAGGGTGGGGAGGCCCTGGCACAGAGCAGCTGTGGCTGCCCCATCCCTGGGAGTGTCCAAGGCCAGGCTGGATGGGGCTTGGACCAACCTGGGAGAGTGGAAAGTGTCCCTGCCCAAGGCAGGGGGTGGGACTGGATGAGCTTTAATGTCCTTCCAACACAAACCCTTTGTGATTCTATCATTTTATAGAGCACACACAAGCACTGTTTGGGTGGTGACTCAGTCTGAAGTTGCCACCGCAGCTTTATTTTGGATTTTTTCCAGAACCCATTGTTTTTACAATGTTTCAGGTGAAACAAAAATATTACTCTGGAGTATGTCTTTCATCTTGTAATCATCTCCCCAGGAAATGAAACCATGTGCATCAGCCTTAACACATCACACCAGCACTTTGTTCTGTAAAAGCTGCAGCTTTTTTTTTTCCCTCAGTGTATATTAACTCCATTAACTGCCTCAAGAAAAATAGTTCCCTGGCTTGGACTCTATGAATGCTTTTTTATTCTCTTACAACCTCCATACTTGCCTAATAGAAGAGATGATAGCACTTATTTTTTCCACTGTGGGAACTTTGTTAGTGTTTTTAGGGATAATTGTGTTTTTCCTCAGTTAAATTTCCCTATTCTACATGAAGTCACAGCTTCCTTCCTCTTGATTAAGGCAGACCAGTCTGGAAACTCCCTGATCTAATAAAATATGTTGATATGATTTTTAAGTGACAGATACAAACCTTCCACACATCTGCCAGTCTCCTGATCACATGGTATTCCCTGTGCATGCCAGTGCAGAGAAAAGTCTGGGCTGAAAAAGTAATCTGGTGACTCCAGACTCTGCAATCTCTTGGTTAATTTTAGTACAGCCTATACCAAGCCATCTTTTCCTCAGACTGCTTTGTACTTAAGCTGTCTCCTGTCTGGCTGTCAGCAGGTGAAGCAGCCTCTAAACCGTCACAGGTGAAAAAATCCCAACTCTTCTAATTCATATTTGGGTTAAAAAAGTCCATTCTCTTGTGTCTTTTCTTTGTGCCAATCATCAGAAGGTGAATTTTCCCGTGGAAATCCTTCAAATATCTACAGGAAAACTCTTGAACTTTGGATGCCATGAACAGCTGAAACAGCCCCTGTTTTTAGCAGAGGCAGTGATGGAAAAGCCTTGATCAAAACTCAGGTGCATCCTCCTCTGTTACTACAAGGAAACACAAGCCTTATGTGCAGTGTGGAAACTGCAGGGGTGATTATTTTCCACGGTGGAATCATAAGAAGATTTGCCCAGTTTGCACCAGTCCCCAAGGATGTGCCATGGGGGGCTCAAACCAGTGCCCACACTGTGCCACACAGGCCCTGGCACAGCTCTGGAGCTGTGAGCCAAGCACTGTGGTGAGAAAGAGAAGCAAACAGCACAGAAGCCTCTGCTGGAGGTCACAGCTTGGCCTCCACTGCTGAAAACTGCGTGAGATGCAGACGAAAGGTGAGACGTTGAGTAGAAAGTGGGAATTGAAATTGTTTCTGAAAGCACCAACAAGGTGCAGCTGCACTGGGTACTTCCTTTTACCATGCTGGGCAGGATGTAGCAAATTATTTTGGAACAGCCTCCTTTTGAGAGGGAAAAAAAAAACAACCAACCAACCAACCAAAAAATCTTCTTTTGTTTCCTTTTTGCCTCCTGGGAAAGGGATGGGTGTTGAAATATCCTTTCAGCAACTGACAATCATTTTTCCTTGGAAAATGGAAATGGTTGTATAAACTAATTTTGAAAGAGTCTTGATAACAAGATCACCCTCACACCCTTGGACATGGAGTTGGCAGCAGAAGGCACCTGCAGAGGAAGTTCTGTTTTTGTGGAAGCAGGAATCTGTGGCATGTGAAGCAGAGCTGGGACTGAAGGATCCACAAAGAAAACCTGCCCATTTTTGGGTGAATCTGGAGCTCCCTGTGACCCACTGAGAAAACTCCTGAACCCATCTGAGCTCATCCAGGACTGGGGCAGCAAATCCCACCAGCAAAATCCAAATATTTTCCAGGATAGGGGATAAAACCACACAGAATGGGAGAAAACCCTTCTTCCATCAATATCCCCATCCAAGGAGAGCATGAGAGGGGTCTCAGAGTTTTCCACAATAGTGTGAGTTCTTGTTTAGGAGAAAGAAACCATCACCCACCTATTTCCCCCAGCTCAGCCCAAAGTCAGACAGACTGGCAGAGCTTAATACAATCAATTAGGACAGAGGAGTGATTTTCTCCCTAAAATGTAGCTGAAAATGTTGATTTCATGAAATTCTAGGTTGCCAGATCTTTGTTTTTCAGCGTTGCTTTTATGTCATCACCTCATTTTCACTGCCACCCATTGTTTGTTCTCGGCATTTGATGTGGTTTATTACTCAGAACCAGAGCTAATACATATTCAGCAGTTCATGTTCTGTACTTTGGAGAAGGGACAAGTGATTCAGTGCCAGATTGAACTGTCTAATCCTGGGCTGGAGGGAGGAGCAGGTGGCCAGAGAACAAGGCTCAAACAGGAAGCCATGTGCTGCGTCTCGTGGTGCTCCTCTTCACTCGGTAGCTTGAGGCACAACTTGAGTTCCAACCTTCGTCTGTCTCTTGTCAGAGAACCATGGAATGGTTTGTGTTGGAAGGACCTTAAAGCTCATCCAGTCCCACCCCCTGCCTTGGGCAGGGACATTTTCCACTCTCCCAGGTTGGTCCAAGCCCCATCCAACCTGGTCTTGGACACTCCCAGGGGTGGGGCAGCCACATCTTCTCTGTGCCAGGGCCTCCTCACCCTCACAGGGAGGGGTTTCTCCCAAATATCCAACGCAATATTCCCCTTTTTCAGCCTAAAGCCATTCCCTCTGTCACTCCAGCTCATGATGAATTGTCCCTCTCTGTCTCTCTTGTGACCCCTTCAGACACTGGAAGGTGCTTTGAGGTCTCCACACAACTCTTCTCCAGGCTGCCCCAACTTTCTCAGCCAGCTTTAAGCAGAAAAAAGCTGTCCTGGCAGTTATTAATGATTTTAATGGAAGTGCTGGTATTGTTGGAGTTAATTATGGAAAGGAAATTCAGCACCCTAAGCTGGGAGTCATCAGTTGTTTATACAGAGTGACCAATTTGCTTGCATTTTCACTCTTTAGTAAATCATTAGCTGCCTGTTGCATCCACCCTTGTCATGGAGCTGCATTCATTTAGGCCGTGCCTTTGGATTCCTCTGGACTAGCTACAGGTCCAGGAACCTGTTTGAAAGCCATGGATGCTGATCTTCAGGACTTGTCAGGTTCTTTGCCACATCCTCACAAAATCAGGAAAATCTTTTGGCATTTCTGGGATACATTTATTTATCAGGAAACACTTAACCTCTCTCTGCTAGTTTTACTCATTGTAAATCAAGATTATCAACTGCTCCTCACATATCTGAGAGCTATGGATAAAAACTGTGATTTGCAAGTGAAAATTTGGATTATTGGTTAGGCTTAACTAGTGAGAATCTATCCCATGGGAGAGCTGGGAGTCCTGCACTAATCAGACATAATTCCTAGGCTTGTTCTAAGCACCAGAGGTTCCACAAGAAGGTATAAGTTTTAAGATATAATTACTTATTGAATTTGTGTCTTCCTGTGTTACCAATTTACAGAAGCAACCTGAAATGCTGATTTCTATAAAAATAATACTTGTGAGTGGTGTGAAAAAGTGTTTTCTTTTGAATCCTGGCTAGTAATTTCAGGATATGTTTGTACTGTCTTATATATTCATAATCTGTAGAAGGAAATTCTCAAAGATAATTACCAAGCAGGTTAATTGCTTTCAAGGGTTATCTCACTCTAAGTGTCCATGACCAGTGAAGTTCCACATTTCAACTTCATTTCTTCATCTGCATATTTCAATAAAACTTTTAGGAAGACTGATACTGTTGTTTTCTATAATCTTTAGTGCATTTTTTTCCTAAGGTGGATAAGATTAGCCTTTTTTCACTCCTGTGCTTTGTTTTACCTGCAGATGATGTGATTAAAGTGAAAGGTGAATACAGTGAAAGAGAGGAGAGTGCTTTAAATTCCGAGCCAATGGAAAACCTGGAAGAATCTGAACTGCCTTACACATATCCCAGAGAATATAACGAATATGAGAGCATTAAACTGGAAAGGCACTCGGGTTCATATGACAACGTCAGGCCAGCTAGTGGAAAGATGAATTGTGATATCTGTGGATTAGCCTGCATTAGCCTCAATGTCTTGATGGTTCATAAGCGTAGCCACACTGGTAAATATCCCTCTGTTGTTCTTGTAAGAGCTGGAGTACTAAAAATAAGATAATTTATAATCTAGATTGGTTATTTTAAAAAAGAATACCAAAATCAGGGTTTCCTTGTTCCGTCCTTGACGCCACATGTGATCTTTATCAAGTTATTCACTGTTCTGTGCCTCACTTTACCCACCTTTCTTCTTATCAGGATTGAATAGTATTAAAAGCAAGTTGGTGAGGCATTTTAAGAATTTTGGATGAAAGGCACTATGTAATGCAGTATTTCTGGCACAAAGCAAAAGTTAATTTGGTTTTGTGCTGCCATTTTCAGTCTGTATATAAATTTCTCTCTGTGCCATACTTTGGCAACAAACCAATGAGCATCTTAAGTTTCAGCCTGCAGTAAGATAAGACTTTTTTTTCCTTCTAAAAATTGCTGGCTTGTTGGAATCAGCCTCCTCCAGAGCGCTTCTTTCCATGGAAGAACTGTGCAGTGCTTTCCATAGTCCTACATATGCTACGAGCAGCTCTGACACCAGAGCTGCACCTCCCTCCCACTGAAGCCACACTCTGTGTGTTTCTATAGAAAGCAATCAATCCAATATCTCATTCTTTCCTCTTCCAAAATGGCAGAGGACAGCATGATACCCACGTAACCAATAAATGTCCTTTTCTGTATGTCATTTTAAGGTGAACGGCCATTCCAGTGTAATCAGTGCGGAGCTTCCTTTACTCAGAAGGGAAACCTCCTCCGCCACATTAAACTACACACAGGGGAAAAACCTTTTAAGTGTCACCTGTGCAGTTATGCCTGCCAGAGGAGGGATGCGCTTACGGGTCACTTAAGGACACATTCTGGTAAGTGACTTCACAGGCACTCCATGTGGTTTGGATGTGTGTCACTGGGACACTCGGTGTGGAAAAGACAGACAGCAAGGTTTGCTCAGCCTGTGAGAGGCTCAACGCAGAGCACTGACCACTCACTGGTGTTTCTGGAACTGGCTCTGCTCTTGGTGCAGAGAGAGGGGCCACGGGAGCTGTGTCACAGCCCACAAACCTGCTTGCACAAATAACTCCATGGTGTTTCCACAGAATTGTTTTGGTTGGAAAAGACCTCCAAGATCATCAAGTCCAACCTTTAATCCATCACCACCTTGTCAGCTCATTTTCATATGAGTGCAGCTGGCTGTGCCAGCAAGCTCTGAACTTGAGGAGAGTGTGAGATGTGCTTTGCTGGGATTTCCTCCTATCCCATTCTGAGCTGCGAGGAAAATCCCAGGAGCATAATTGCAGGCAGATGACTGTTGCCACCTCACTGTGGTGTAGTGCCTTTCATCTGAATCTCTTAAAATGCTCAAGATGTTTCTTCTTAAGCTTGGTAGGGTGTTCTGTCCATATTACAAATGGGGAAATGGAGGCACAGAGCTGAGGTGACTTGGATTTCAAGTCAGGTATAACTCGATCTTAGCTAGTTCGAGTTCTTAGCTAGTTCAAGTCAGGTATAACTCGATCCCAGTTCTGCAGGAGCCAGGCTGTGTTTGCCCTTGAATTTGTCTTTATCCTCTGTTCTACATGGGCTCACAAAGAAAACATTGATTCTAAATTATAGGTGTTATCTCTGCACTGCACTGTACAGAAAAAAGTTCAACCTCACAAAGAATCAAAGTTTAAAATTATCTTATCTGCCAAGGATAAATGAGATTCTGATTTAATCAAGACCAGCAGCGTAGTGCTGTCCCCCATCAGCACCATGCTTCAAGCAAGACAGTGTTTTAGTGGTCTCTTGTGGTTATTTTAATTCTTTTATTGTTCCTTTTTCTAGTGGAGAAGCCATATAAATGTGAGTTTTGTGGAAGGAGCTACAAGCAGAGGAGCTCGTTGGAGGAGCACAAGGAGCGGTGCCGGACTTACCTGCAGAACGCTGGCATGTGTGAGGCTGGTGAGTTTATCACATTGCAGTGGTTTTGGGGTTTCAGTGCATTACAGGGCTTATAAAAGATCATCTGGTGAGCTGTTAACCCACAGCCTGAGAACAGCTTTTCCTACACTCCTTTTCAGTAACCTGAGGGGCTGTAATGTTCTAAAGGGGCGGGTTCATCGTAGCCCTCAGGCGCTTTTACTTTAATCACTTTTTTCTTTAAGTGTTAATTTGTGTAAAACATCTAAAATACTTTGTACCCAGCATTTCTGGAGGTGTTGCTCAGTGAGTTAAATTATTCCTACATTAATGTTGTTATGTGGCTCATTTTACAGGATGAGTTGTTGACAACCACGTGTTTGACGGTTCCTTTTCTGTTAGAATTTGCAGCAGTTTTAGTGACTTGGATCTAGGGCATACAAAGAGACTGGTATCCCAAAAATCACTGACAGATCAGCTTAGGAGAGAGTGAGAGGCTGCTTTGAATATAGAGCTGCCTTTGGAAAA
Organism: Ammospiza caudacuta; assembly: GCF_027887145.1. Taxonomy (NCBI): domain Eukaryota; kingdom Metazoa; phylum Chordata; class Aves; order Passeriformes; family Passerellidae; genus Ammospiza; species Ammospiza caudacuta. The sequence goes on from NC_080619.1 coordinate 5,376,197, forward strand.
GCTGAAATGTATCAAAACATGTTTTTTTCCTATTTTCCATTTTGCAGTCTCAGTGCTGCAGTTCCAAAATACTTTGGTGAAAAGTAATCACCATAATCTTTGTCCTTGCTTCACCTGAACTGCTCAAATCCTAAAATGAACTGTGTGATTTGGATCTCACAGCACACCAGTCAGGAAAAAATTGCTCTTCCATTCAGAGTCAAGGAGTGGCTGTGACCTCCCAGAAAAATTCGTGACTGATCTAAGAAGAGCTGAGGTCACAGTTTCAGAACCCAGGCTCCCATCTTTTGCTATACAGCCTTGAAAAAAACACCAAATAATGGAAACATGGAATCACAGAGGGTTTGAAAGGACCTTGAAGATCATCCAGTGCCATAGGGAGAGACACCATCCACTAACCCAGGTTGCTCCAAGCCATGTCCAACCTGGCCTTGGACACTTCCTGGGCAGCCACAGCTTCTCTGGGCAACCTGTGCCAGGGCCTCACCACCCTCACATGGAGGAATTTCCTCCTAATAACTCTATCAACCACAGAAAGGACAAAATTCTGCAGGAATCATCACAAGCTAGGCCTGAAAATCAGTGTGAAGAGCCACTGATATGTGATAAAAATCTTGGGTACAGGAATCCCTACACTGTGCAGAGAGTGTAGGTTGGTGTTTCAGACTTTGTGACACATGCAGGAAACCTCCCAGAGAACCATGATTTACCCAAGTGTTTCATAGAGGTTTTTAAGAGTTTCATAGTTTTGAGGGGGCTCTCTTCTTGTCAGCAAGTGACATATTTCTTAGAGTATTTGTAAAAGTTACTGGTAATCAGCTCATCAGCAAGCTCTGGGTTTGGTGAGAACCCTTACACGTTGTAACAGTGGTTTGTGTTACAGTACACTCATCATGGCCATCATCCAAAGTGTCCAGCTGTGAAAATGGAAAACATGAGAGCTGCTGCAGGTTGAGATGCATTTCAGAATAGCAACATTCCCCCCTTACCCCAAGCCTGTGGTGCAGTTCTTGCTGCAACACTGCAGGGAGCCTGAACTGATCACAGGGAATGGAAATTCCCAGAGTGCCAAGAGGGGGCTGCTCCCCTGCCTTGGAGACTTCACACCCTTACACATACTGCAGTGATCTTAGGAAATTTTATGAAAAATGAGAACTCCATCTAATTCTCTGGTATCAACAGGATGTTGGGTGGCAGAACCAGGGAGAGGGAAAGCTGGAAAGACTCTCAGGAGGTCATTTGCTGTGTTTCATTGTTTTTTCCCCCTAAGTTTAGCATTTTGCATTTGTTTTCAGTAAACATCCTCTTTCCATTACTGATCCTTTCCTTACTTCTCTGCATCACTTTGAATTTTGGTGTTTTTCTGAATTCCCCTCAAGCTTCTCAACCAGGTCTGGTGGAAGGTGTCCCTCTTCATGGCAGGAGGGTAGAACTGGATGACCTTTAAGGTCTCTTCCAATTCAAACCATTCCACAACTCTATAATTCTCACATGGAGCCATCTTTAGACACAAAAGTGCTCTACATGCCACCATTCCTAATTATTAAAATATTTTAAAACATCAGGAGGGTAATAACCATTCTATTTGGCTTTTCAGTGCCATGCTTGCATGTTCTAAATGTGGAAATATTTCTGAAAGAGAAGTTTCATGTAATATAGTTGGAGCATTGTCCCTGATAACATCTCTGTCACATTTTTCTCATTGCACAATCACCCAACTCCGTTCCACTCTCCCTTCTTGAGTGACCACACAGAGATGCTACAGGAAACAATGCCTCTAATTTCAGCTTTGTGCTTGAGGCCTTTGCTAACATTAGCTGCACATTCTAAAAATTCTGCTCACATTGGTTGGTGTGGCAGAAACCACACTATGGGAACAGCTCAGTGCAGGGTGAGTGCTGGTGTGAGCTTGGGGCTGGGACAGCAGCTGCTCTCTCTCCAGCTGCAGGGTGACATGGTGGCCCAGAGATGGATGTCCCATCTCTGGAAGTGTTCAAAGCCAGGTTGGACGAGGCTTGGAACAACCTGGGCTAGAGGAAAGTGTCCCTGTCCATGGCAGGGAGGTGGTACAAGGTGATCCTTAAGGTTCCTCCCAACCCAAAGCACTCAGTGAACTCATGATGGCCAAGGGACAGCACCTTTGGAGAGGTGGCTCCTCACCCAGCACCCACAGGACAGCCTGAAGAGTCCTTCCTCATGGATAATTCACAGTGGCAGGAAAATCATCCTCTGGAAGTGCAGGATTACACCTGAAATGTACACTGAGGCAGGCAGCAGCACTGAGAGCAGCGTGGAGACCTCTCAGGGGGGTCAGGGATAAAAATCAAACATCCTCAGCCCTGGTGCTGGCTGAGCAGGAGAGGAGCACTCAGCTGTCAAAGTGGTGAGATCAACCCCATCTTTACACCATAGAAAATTCCATGCTTAGGAGCTCAACTTGCCATGTAATTCCAGAGCCACTGATCAGATCTGACCAAGAAAGGGATTTATTTCAGCTGCAGAGTTCCTTTCAGCATCCTCAGAGACTTTTTATTTTGCTTTCTGGCCCTGCAGTTGAGCCATCAGAGCCCTGATCTTGCAGGATAACCCAAGATTCCAGGCTGCTCTTCAGTGTTTTGGAAGTCTGGATTTTCTCTATTTGTTTTTTTCTCACTGTGATTTTGAGCAAAGCACTTGACCATTTCTGTAGTCCAGCCTGAATTTTATTTTTAGATCCATGTTACAGTGAGATAATTACTTATTTAAATCACCATGTGCATGGAATCATCCAGAGGGAGGAGAATTGAAGAGGGACACAGGGTGTGATTACTTCTCTATATTTGAGAAGCCTTTAGAGAATCTGGAGTGATTAAAAAACTTTTTCCTAAATGCTAAATATTATTCTTGGATTGTTTAAGATGTGATCCAGAAGAAAAAGTTGGATGAGATAATTTTCTGGGTAGAGAGAGCAGTGTTGTGGATGAGAACCTGTATAACCACCTTCATCTTACTGGGAGCAGACATTGTTTCCCTAAGGCCAGATTGTGGAAATGTCATCAAAGACCTTTTGTGGCCCATAAATAAAGATTATTTTTTCTTTAGGAAAAAATAGCTAGTAGCAAGGAGTCAAAAATCCTAATGTGAAGGCAAAGACCCTCAGCATTAAAATAAAAGAGCAGAGAACCATGAACCTGCAAGATTGATTCTACAGAAGTCCCAGAGCATGTTATGTAGGTCAATAGTTGCTGTCTCTGCAGATCTCCTCTGAGGAAAAGCTCTGTTATTCCTGCAGGAAGCCCTCATCTGCCCTCCTGACATTAATTTAACAATTAAAGTTCCCTTGGTGGCACATAAATAATGTTGACAAGTCACCCCTGATGTGCTATGTGCAGCTTCCAGAGTGCTCCTGGGGCTGGGAAGGCTGAGAGCAGCTCTGAGGATGAGGAAAAACACCCTGAAAATGTGGAATTAAAGCTTTACTACAGCAGCACATGGGTCCTCAGAGTGCAGCTCCTGGAGGTAAAGAGTGAGGAAAAGAGGAGCTAGAACAATAAAATCATAAAACCAAAGAAGGGATCAGGGAGCTGCTTTTATGATATGGGTGAATTGTGTTTTCTTTCTTTTTTCTTTGCAAAGAAAAAAATACATTTTTGAGTACACCATTTGTTGGGGTTTTTAAAATTTAGATTACTGCTGTTATGACTTGTGCAATGATCCAGCCAAGATTATGAGGCTTTGGGTTTGAGGGTAGTTCAAACCTTGGACTACAGTCATCTAAAGTTAATATAAAGCCGCATATTCCAGGCTTTGGAGCATGAGAATTAAACTGAAGTCCTGAAATTAAAAACCCTATAATTTTCAAGACCAAACCCAAGCAGGTGATTACACTCTACCTCTCTTCCTTCCCCTCAGAGTGTCGCCTTAACCTGGTGTTTTGTCTCACTTTGTGCATTTGGGTATTTTATGCTGGGAGCAGGGATGAATACATTTATGAAAACCTCCAAAGACAGTGGATTAATTTAGAATAAAACTGAGACTAGAAGAGCAGTGTGTTATTACCTCCAAGGCACTCCATGCCCTGCTCAGGCCTGGCTGTCACGTACATCCCAAGGTTCCAGGACTGTGACCAAGCAGAGCCAGGCCCTGTTATCCCATCCTCCCTGACTCATATTTGCAGCACCAAGCACCTCTGAAACACTTGATGTTTTCAAACTGCTGAACAAACATGAACAAATAGTTCTGGCTGAGGTTTGGTGAGTCATGGTTTGTGCTGACTGAAACTCCTGTTATCAGGAGCAGCACTGACAAACAGGTACAGAGGACAGACTGAAACGCTCAGGGAAAGGCTGCACAGGCCTGGGAAGGATGAAGCTGCACTTTCAGCACTTAGGCAAACAGAAATTTAAGTCAATACTCAATAAATCTGTGTTTAGCAGGACTGAAATATCAAAGTGTTCCTATCACTTTCCTCTGGCACTGCTTGTCTCTTACTTAGGTTATGCTTCATGTATTCAGGGAGGCCTCATTTTGGCCTACCAGTGCCTTAAGGGGGTTATAAAAAGGAGGCAGAAGGATTTTATAACAGTCAGAGAGTGACAGGAGAAGGGACAATGGTTTTAGATGGCCAGAGGGCAGGGTTGGATGGGATGTGAGGAAGAAATTCTTCCTGGGAGGATGGTGAGGCCCTGGCACAGGTTGCCCAGAGAAGCTGTGACTGTCCGTGGAAATATCCAGCACCAGGCTGGACAAGGCTTAGAAGAACCTGGGATAATGGAGGGTCCCCATGACCATGCCATGATCTTCAAGGCCCTTCCCAACTAAAATCATTCCATGTTTCCATGATTCTATATTTAGATTTGTTGGTGTATGTATGGTAACACAGCAACCAGGACTCTTTCACAGTGAGATCCAACATTTTATAGCACCTTGGGAAAGTCAATCACCCCTCACTGGGTGCTGTGGAAAATGGGAAGAGCCTTAATTGGCCTGATCCCAAGGGAGTCATCACAGGGCACTGGGACTTTTCCAAAAATTAGAAATTTGGGAGGTTGTAACAAGCTTTAAAACACAGAATAATCATGTCCTCACCTTGCAGATCCCACCTCCTACAGACTTGGACAATCCTTTAAGATGTGTCCAGTTCTCACCACAGTTATTCCTGCCAAGGATACTTTTAGCAATGAATTTACTCTTCATTATAATTTTTAACATAAAAGCAGCAGTCCAGATGGGTGTTGTTGAGGTTTGAGCAGGGTTTGGGGGGGAAGCCACAGCAGTTACGATCAGTATTAGTGTGGTAGTAGCGATATGAGGTGGCAGCTCTCCAGCTCAAGGCCTCTGCAGCCTCCAGGAGCTGAGAGCAAGCACAGCCTCTCTGCAGTGCTGGGCACTGCTTAGCACAGCTGAGGAGAGCTCTGGAAAATGGGAAGAGCCTTAATTGGCCTAATCTCAAGGGAGTCATCACAGGGCACGGGTACTTATCCAAAAATTAGAAATTGGAAGTTGTAACAAGCTTTAAAACACAGAGGAAACATTCACAGTTAATTTTAGCTGTTGCATTTAGGAAAAAAAATATTAAGTGACAGAAACACCTGGGGGAAAAAGAGTTAGAAATTTTGAATTTTCAAAGGCTTTATTGCTTTTATTTTACTGGAACACTGATACATATCATACAAGTTTCTTAGTGATTCGTTAAGACATCTCTGACTGATATCTGAAAAGTTAAGCAAGAACACTGAGTGTCTCCTCCTGCAGCTCGAAGCACTGAGTGTGCAGGTGTCACCCAGCCTTACTCAGAATAAAAAAGAAAGGCCAGCAGAGCTTCTGTCTCCATCTGCAATTTAACCAACCTTCCAGCCAGTTCATGCACTTCCTCTCGCTGACGACAGTTCTGGTTTGTGCTCCCCCCTGAGTCAGCTCGGGGCTGTGCTGCCACTGACCACAGCGGGTGCCCAGAGAGCAGGAATGACAGAAAAAGCAAAACCAGCTTTGCATTTCATCTCCAAACTGTTTCCTCCAGTTATGTGGCCGATTGGAGATTAAACCAGTCAGCTCTTCCTTTTTTTTTTTATCTTTCTTTTTTTTCCTTTTCACCTACGTGTTTGTTTGGTTTTTTTTTCTCTTTTTTTCCCCTTCTTTTTCACATTTTCCAACCTAGCCAGCGTGGAGGCAAGGCACATCAAGGCAGAGATGGGGACTGAAAGAGCCCTTGTGCTGGACAGGCTAGCGAGCAACGTGGCAAAGAGAAAAAGCTCAATGCCTCAGAAATTTATTGGTAAGAACAAAACCCCTTTTCATCTGCAACAGTTAAATACATGTGGGTTGGTAACAAACAGTACAATGCCTCTGCTTCTTTTAAATACCCTGCTCAAGCTTAGCATCTAATACAAAAAAATTAAGCAACGCTGATTTTTGTGATGGGGTTTTAGCAATTTGTTGTAAGGGGTTGATTAAAATAAAAAAGAATTTATTCTGTTGGCTGCTTAAACTGGGTGGAAGCTACTGTTGTGCCTTGTGTCTTTATATAGATTTATAAATATGTTTTATGAGCTTCCACGTGCCATTTTTGTACCTATGTATTTGAAATGTTTTCTTCAAGGATCTAGAACAAGCAAAGAATAGGAAGGTTAATGTTTTCTCAGCAGGAGCTGAAGATTCCTGCAGTATTCATGTGTGAAATAAGGCCTAAAGGCAGAAATGTATTGGATTTCTCTTAGTCATTCTACTAAATTTGTGTATGATTAAAAAATATCAAATCCTTTCTTGTGGTAATTTAAGCAAGCAGATGTTTCCATGGTATTTTCTTTGCATTTAATTGAACATGATCAGAGTTTTGCATTTGGGAATTTTAAATACTAGTTGGGCAGGTTCTGGGTTTCAGCAAACACCTGACCCCCTTGGCCAGTCTTATTTCATCAACCTGCCTTTAAAGAAAATAAAATCCAGCCCTGTGTCCTAAGGAAAACCCTTAGTCAGCAGTTATATAATATTGGTGCTGATGAAGCCTTATTTGTGCTCTTTGAAGGGTTACATAAGGTAAAAAGTGTTTGGTTTTTTTTCTTTTTATGGCCCAATATAAAGTTCACCCTCTGAGTGGGGCTCATGTGGGAGAGGTGTGGGGTGGGAGGGCAGGCAGGGCTGCTGCAGCCAAACCCCCAGCACAGGGGCAGCAGCTCCAGAGCAAGGTAGAGGTGAGCAGCTGGATGCATCCAAGGAAAGGTGAGCATCCAGGGAAAGGTGAGCAGATGGATGCATCCAGGGAAATGTGAGCAGATGGATGCATCCAGGGAAAGCTGAGCAGATGGATCCAAAACTGCACAGATGGATCCATGCAGGGAAAGGTGTGCAGATGGATCCATCCAGGTAAAGGTAAGCAGATGGATCCATCCAGGTAAAGCTGAGCAGATGGATCCATGCAGGGAAAGGTGAGCAGATGGATCCATCCAGGTAAAGCTGAGCAGATGGATCCATGCAGGGAAAGGTAAGCAGATGGATCCATCCAGGTAAAGCTGAGCAGATGGATCCATGCAGGGAAAGGTGTGCAGATGGATCCATCCAGGTAAAGGTGTGCAGCTGGATCCATCCAGGTAAAGATGAGCAGATGGATCCATCCAGGTAAAGGTGTGCAGCTGGATCCATCCAGGTAAAGCTGAGCAGCTGGATCCATCCAGGTAAAGATGAGCAGATGGATCCCTCCAGGTAAAGTTGTGCAGATAGATCCATCCAGGTAAAGGTGTGCAGATGGATCCATCCAGGTAAAAGTGAGCAGATGGATCCCTCCAGGTAAAGGTGTGCAGATAGATCCATCCAGGTAAAGCTGCACAGCTGGATGCATCCATGTAAATCTGCACAGCTGGATCCATCCAGGTAGAGCTGCACAGCTGGATCTATCCAGCCAAAGCTGTCCAGATGGATGCATCCACACAGGAAACCAACTCAGTTTTTGAAGGTAATGGAGCTCTTAGTGGGTTTGGTGGGTAGCACTGGACTTTCATCTCTGAAAACTGGTCTCATTTATTTATTTATTTTACATTAGTGTGGCTTTCTAAAGGTCACCTCACTGCACAGCCAGACCAGCACACTCCATGTGAGTGTCTTTGGTGCTCAGGATTGAAACTGGACCTTTGGGGCTTGGCCCTTACATGTCTTGCTATGGTTCGAAAAGCAATATTAATGCAAATGGGTTTGTCATCCTTTAGCTTCCTCTATTTTAGCATTTTTCAGCTCTCTCATTGTGCAATCACCAGCAGTTTGACCTTTATGTATTTTATTAAACACGTATGCAGCAGGATGCACCCCCTCAGCATAAGCCTCACGTGAAGAACAAGTGGGTTTGGGGTTTCCTCTGTGAGCCAAAGAGTTCCTGTATGGCCCAGATCCTCTGGGATTTGTGCTAATGCTGGGTGGCATGAACTGGCACTGCACACACAGGTGATTGTGTGGAGAAGCTGAGAACCCATCACAGATCACCTAAAAGCACACAATAACCCATTTTTGGAACTTGCTGTTTTTCTAGGACTTGGGTGATTTTTCTTGTTAAATTACATGTGCAAACATTCCCCCCTGGGAAGGATGTTTCCAGGAGCAGGCTGCCCAACCTTGCTCTGACTCCTGTGCCTTTCTGCCCTGTCCCTGTCACAGCTCAGATCTGCCAGGCCAGTGCAGGGATCCTTTGGGAAATCTGGGAATGAGTGCTGATGTCTCATTTAGTCAGGAAGCAGGGACAGGGATTTACACTAACAAGGCATCTTTGTTTGCCTCGTTTCTCTGAATGAAGTCTATTGATTGGAAGAAAAACCCCTTTATTATAATTGGAGGGCTCTGCAGAGATTCAGACAAGCACCAGGAGTCTCTCCCACTTTATTTTTCACATTTCCATCCCCACAGCTGCCTCGTGTGCACCACTACAAGTCCCACACAAGGGCAGGGACCACCAGACCCTGCATTTGACTTTTCACCTCTGCACCAGGTCCTGCTTCAGAGCCTTTTTCTAGGGGACTTTAAAATCCACCAGAACAGTGGAATCACTGTGAGACCCTCAGTGATCATTCAGGAGTTGGACTCAATCGTATGATCCTATGATCATACATCAAGTTTCTTTATTTTACTTCACAACAGTGACTCTTAACACCAAAATTTTTAGGGAGTTTTGCCTCTTTTTGCCTTTATTGTTATTTTTTTTCTACTGAAATCCCAATTTATTCACATCTTTCACTTGCCTGGAGCTGGTTTTATGAGTCACCCAAAAATACTGCAGCATTTTTTTCCCTCCATGTGAAGCTGGAAGGCGAGTGGTGCTGCGGGCTGGGAGCAGTTGCACTCTTGTGGTTCTTTAACCTTTTGGAGTGTTTTAGAAAAGAAACGTGAGCTCCTGGTTTTCTGCCTCTGCAATGAAACCCCAGAGTTTCATACACATTGAGTCAGGGTGTTGACAGGTGACTGATAAACATCTGCACCACTCGAGTTACCGTAACCAAGAGATTCGTGGATTTAATGTTTGCAAGTCACTTGCATGTGAAACCTTTCATCTGCTCTTTTTTTTTTTTTTTGTATTTTTTTTTAAGCTATGAACAAGTTTATGCTTTTATTAACCACAGAATTCAGTTACTTATTTCTAGACATTCACCTCCAAAATGTCTTTAGTGTTTTTGGGGTGCAGTTTGTTTCCTCCTTGCAGCTGGCACAGAGAACAGGAGTTCTGTGCTGCTCAGAGAGGTGTGAGCAGAATTTCAGGTGCACTCTCCTCCATTTCTGTCCAGTCCAGAACTTTCCAAGCCCCAGCACATCCAGAGGAAAAAAATTTTTTCCCCCACTAACCCTGACCCTAACTGCAGGATGTTTATATCTATATTTTTATCTGCCAGTATTGGATTACCTGAATACCTGTGTAGAGATCCAAGAAGCCAGGTGTGGTGCAGAGGAAGCTGTAGTTGTCAAAGGACAGTGGGGAAAACTGACTTCAGTGTCCAAGGACTTGTCAAAGATGAATCTCAGAAAGTGCCCTCACCACCTCCTCTATTAGACTGGTTTGCTTCTAAGCCTGAGATTTAAAAAAATATGAAAAAACCAAATACCCCACCCAAAAGCTGCTTGTGTCTAAGAACAGCCTCTTTCAGCAGAGAACATATCATGCCCCATTCCCAGAGATTTCTGCCCTTTAGAAAAGTCATCACAAGGTTTAAACAGCTCTTTACCTCTCGGGACTTCTGCTGCTCAGAGCGACCCCAAGATGTGTTAGAAAGTCTCTTTTCCCAGCCTGGCTGTCAAAGAAGGAGTCAGAGCTCTTCAGTTCTTGTTCTCAAGGTTGTTTATTGTTTCTTATCTATAAAATTCTTTCTCTTAACTTGCCGACGTCCATTCAGAGGTGAGACAGAGGCACACTGGCGTTATCTTTTTATACTAAAAACTATGTGTACATTATTTATAATTACTTCCCAATACCTATCACCTATGTTAGACAGTGAGCTTCTACTCTAAACCAATCCAAAAGTGCCAACATCACAGCAGAAGATGGAGGCCAAGAAGAAGGAGGAGAAAGGCTGGACACGCCCAGATTCCTCCATCTTGCCCTCTGAACCCCTGTTCTAAAAACTCCAAAAAATCAATTTTTTCAGCCCGTGACAAACTAATTATTATTCTACTTAGACTTTCATGGCTTGCAGATCCTCATATAAGGTTGGTAATTTTTCCATGGGTCATAATCAAAGTCACAGGTATCTTGGACTCTGTGACGAGATCTTTGAGCCCCCTGGCAGGGGTTTGGGCAATCCAGGACAGCCATAGGGATGTCCTGAATTCCAAAATTTCCCCACTCAGGTAATTATCCCCTCTCATCTCTTGCAGGTGAGAAACGCCCCAGCTTCGACGTCAACTACAACTCCAGTTTCCTGTACGAGAAGGAGAGCGAGATGATGCACGGGCGCATGATGGACCAGGCCATCAACAACGCCATCACCTACCTGGGGGCCGAGGCCCTGCGCCCGCTTGTGCAGACCCCGCCAGCGCCCACGGCCGAGATGGTGCCCGTCATCAGCAGCCTGTACCCGCTGCCGCTGCCCCGCGCCGCCGACGTCCCCAGCGTCCCCAACGGCACCGAACCCGACAAGAGCCACCTCAGGGACAAGAGCCTGTCATCCGACAGGGGCCTCTCCCCCAACAACAGCGGCCACGACTCCACAGACACTGACAGCAACCACGAGGAGAGGCCCAACCCCGCCTTCCACCAGAGCCAGGTGATGGCGGCGGCTCCGGCCCGCAACGGCCTCCAGGCCCTGAAGGATTTCCCGAGGCCCTACGAGATCATCAAGCCTCCGGCCATCTGTCCCCGCGACGCCTTCAAGGTCATCAACAAGGAAGGGGAGGCCATCGGGGTGTACAGGTGCGACCACTGCCGCGTGCTCTTCCTGGATTACGTGATGTTCACCATCCACATGGGCTGCCACGGCTTCCGCGACCCCTTCGAGTGCAACGTCTGCGGCTACCGCAGCCACGACCGCTACGAGTTCTCCTCACACATAGCCCGGGGAGAGCACAGAGTGGTGCTCAAGTGAAAGGACCTGCTCTTCCAAGGTCAAAGGATGTGTTTGCTGTCAAAGGGGAGGCTTGGTTGGTTAGGGGTTTAATTAGTGTAATGAAATTTTCTTGAGTATTTTTTTAGGCCAGTTTGAAGTGTGTCGCAAGGTGACGCATTTTTTAAATTTGTTTTTCTCGATAATTCAGTGTTGTGTAGCATCTCTGCCTGGCTGCTGTGGTGAGTGGGACTGTGGGAAACACCAGGAGCAGAGACTGGTTTTGATATGAACTTTATTTTTGTGAAACTTCAGAGCCATTTACGATGATTTCAATTTTTAACTTGTGTTTGTTTTTATAGAGTTTGCTTTAAGTGAGCACGAAAGGTTTTCATGCCAATTCCCCTGCTCATTCAGGTGAATAGTCAGAGTGTGTTGGAGGAGCTTTTCCTAGTTATAATCCCAGTGGCTCATCCCCAAAACAAGGAAAACCAGGGCAGGAAAATGGAGGAATTATTAATTCCTCTTTAAAGCTTTTCCCCTAAGCCTTAACAAAAGTGTAGCACACTTTCATTTTTCTTACCCCACTGCTGACTTTCCTTAAAGTTATTCAGTAAGAGGAAAATGACAAATGAGACCTATTTGGCGTTGGGATTTTTTAACAGTACATATTTTTGGGATACCCAGTGAGGTCACTGCTTGACTCATCCATGTGGCCTGGAGGAAATCCCAATTTTCATTGCTGGAAACTCCTCCTTTCTGATGGCTGCCAAGAACGAGGATGAAGCTGTGCTGGGTGTTGTGCCTCTGTCCCACAGCAGGACGTGTGGCTGTGCCATCATGGGTTGGTCCTGGCTTGTTGTGGACAGATGAGACCCCAGGCAGGGCTGTGAGAGCCACACCCACACCAGGACAGCCCTTGGAGGTGCAGCTCCACACCCTGAGCAGGTGCCATCCCTTTGAAGTTGGTTTTTACAACAATTCCCTGTGGCCCCACAGCTGTGTTGGTGTCCCTGGGCTGGAGAGGGGTTTGGTAACGGCTTTGCTGAGTGAAGGTTTAATATTTTCAAAATATTTTTGTATCCTGTAGTTAGGAGTGTTCTGACGGACTTTCTGCATCCCTCGTGTGGTTTGAGAGCTGTGTTGCTTTTGTGTTATTCCCTGGTGATCCAATCACTTCCCTGAGGAAAGGTTGAAGAGCTGAGGGTCAAGAAATACTGAAATTCATCCCTCCCTCTGAATTTTTTTGGCTCAATTATTTCCTCTCTGAATTTTAAGGTACAAAATAAGAAATTTCTATTCATGTTTTCCACTAAAGGTGGATTTGGAGAGGGATAAATCAGCCTGCAGTGTGTCTGAGCATCCAGAGTGCTGTGGAAGAGCAAATCCAGGATCCTGCTATCCCTGGGGTTGAGGAGAACTCTTCTGCTGTTGTGTGTGGAGCTGTAAAGCAGGTTCAGGATGTTTCCCAGAGCTCCATCATGACAAAGGTGATGTTGGCCCTCCCCAAGTGACCCCCTGTGTCACAATGTGACCAATGCTCCTCCTGCGAGGGAGGCTGCACTTCCACCAAGGGTCAGCCCCAAGGGCCAAGCTTTGGGTCCAGAAAAGAGAGGGAAAGGGAGTGAGAGTTTCCCAGAGAATTCCAGAGGTTCCACTGCTGCCCTGGCATTTCTAAGTCCGACATTTTTAGGACATTGTGGTTGTCTTTTATCAATTTTGTGAAGCTTACTTTTCAATGGCTTAGCTTTCAAAACCAAAGAGTTGTCAATAAATGAATAAAATATTTAAATAATGATGATGTCCTGACTTGAGGGCAGGCAAGGGCAGGTTCTTAAAGGAATCCACGCAGAGAGACCTCCTGGAGCCATCCAAAAATCTCATTCTCCATAAGTGGATTGGGTAATGGGTTCATTTAAAAATATTAATTTTTCCTTCACACCCCACCATTCACCCCTGTCCCACAGGGCTGCTCTGACCTGGGAGATGGGAATCCCATTGGGCCATGTCTGGATGTTGAGGGGATGTGTTGGTCCAGGGCAGGTCCCTGAGCTTGGAGAAGCTCTGGAAACCACCTTGTTTGAGAAAACAGATGGGAAAACCGGTTCAGAGCCTGATTTATTCTGCTCCTGGCTTGGTTATTTTGGTCTGGAACAGGTTTGGAGCAGTCTCCAGTGCCTTGGTGTGTCCAACTCGCTTGGTTCTTCATTTACTTATGAATTACACCCCAAGAGTGGGCAGGGAGGCTCAGGGAAGGAGCTTTTAGCACCAAGAAATGAACCTCTGGCACTTAAACTGTATTTTTAAGTTTTAAAATGTCAGTAAATAAATATCCACTCTGCCAGCCATGAAAACAGATCTAGGAGTGACCAGAGCTGGCTGAGGAGTGGGAATGAGCACTGGGGCTGCCTGTAAACCCCACAGGTGTGATGGAATCTGTGTCCCCACAGGGTGCTGTGCCATGGTGGAGGGTGCTACTCAGTAGAGTAACTGACACAGCCAGAGGTGTAAAATAACATCACCAGCTCCTCTGAGTGCTGGAAAATGATGCTGGAGCCGGTTCTGGTGAGCAGAGGAACGGTTTAACCCGAGAGCTGTGGGCTGGGGGCAGCTCAGCCCCACGCTGGGGCTCTGGGGTGGGTTCGTGGTTCCCGGGCTGGGTCGGGCAGAAGGAAACATCCCGGCAGGGAGGGAGGGTGGAGGCTCTCACCAACCCCCGGCCCTTTTAGCACCTGTGGTACCAGGCTGACGTTGTTTGCGTTTCCTTCATCCCCCCCCGACACCTCCTGCCACAAAGAGCTGGACACGCTTGAGAAACAGAAACGAAAAAAAGCTGAGAAGAAAGAAAGAAAGAAAGAAAGAAAGAAAGAAAAGAAAGAAAGAAAGAAAGAAAGAAAGAAAGAAAGAAAGAAAGAAAGAAAGAAAGAAAGAAAGAAAGAAAGAAAGAAAGAAAGAAAGAAAGAAAGAAAGAAAGAAAGAAAGAAAGAAAGAAAGAAAGAAAGAAAGAAAGAAAGAAAGAAAGAAAGAAAGAAAGAAAGAAAGAAAGAAAGAAAGAAAGAAAGAAAGAAAGAAAGGAAAGAAAGAAAGAAAGGAAAGAAAGAAAGGAAAGAAAGAAAGAAAGGAAAGAAAGAAAGAGTCAGAGGATCCTTTTTTTCTTTTCCCTTCACTTCCTTCCAGCCCGGGTGCTGCACACACACTGAGGGGTCTCTCCCCCTGCTGCTGTCGGCACATTCTGAGGGTTGGGTGAGACAGAGTGTGCTCGGGGCTTCCCATCCTGCTTTGTCCCTGAATAAGAATTTATTTCATCCAAACCCCCTCAACCTTCTCCTGCCTTGAGCCAAACCCCTTTAAAATCTTACAGAAACCTTCAGTTGGTGTTGTGACAGCGAGATCCTTATCTGCTGATAGCTGTAATCGTGATAGAGCACAGAGGAACTCGTTTCTCCTGTCCTCGTGTTGAAACACGCTTCGTAATCCACAAGAAAATCCCAGAAAAACTTCCGGCTGCTGCTCTGCATCCTTGGAGCATCCCGGCCGGCTCCTGCACCCAAAACCCGACGGTGCCGGGGAGGGGACGGGGAGCACTGAGTCACTGCCACCACCTCTGGGTGTCCCAATTCCCCAGCCCTGCTCTGAGTCACCCTCCCCGCGGCGCTTCCCACCCTCGGCGTGGGTCGGGTTCCTAAATCCGGGGGGCAGGGGGCGAGCAGAGCCAATGTCGGGAAGGGACATTGGAAATGTCCCCAGCTCTGGCTCCCAGCGGGACACGGGGCTGTGAGTGTCACCGGGCCGCCAGCACGGGGACAGCAGCTTTGTGTCACGCCTGGTGCCCCCCTCGTTGAGCCGGGAGGGAAGTGAAGCCCCCGGGGAGCCGCCGAACCAGCCCCTCCAGCCGGGTTAAATGTGGCGCCGCATTTGCATGGCAGCGAGTCGGCACCTGGCAGCGAAATCCTCGGGGGATCGAGGACACGGGGAGAGGCTGGCGATTGTCACACGCCGGCGACAGGAAAGTCCCAGCGGACGATTGTTTTTAGAAGAATTTACTTCCAACCCGCGCGGCTCCGGCCCCGGGGACAGCGCCTCCACCCCGGCACCCGCGGGGATGGAGGGGACAGCCCTGGGCTCGAAGCGGCGCTCCGTGGGCATGGAGGATGCTCCAGGGAGGTGAGAGGTGATGCTCCTCAGCCTCAACCACCACCAGGTGTTCCCCACCTCACCCACAGCAGCTCCTGTCCCCCCTCTCTCTGCCGTGAGCAAGGCTGGGAGCGGGGCTGGGGCTCCTCCCAGTTCCCCCAGTTCCAGCCCCATTGCTGCTCCTCTGGGCACTGGGGGACACCGTGGGGCTGGGGGTGTATAAGGGAGGTCCTGTCCCCTCCTGTCCTCCCTCAGACCCGTTTCCCACCGCTGTGGCTTTGCGCCGGGGGCCCCCCTTGCTGCTCCCCGGGGTCGGGCAGAGTCACGCCCGCCTCCTCCCCATCCTGCCCCCCAAGCGGAGAAAGTTAGTCAAATCTGCAGAAACCGCAGAGGGGGGAGGCAGCGACACTGTCACCGCTTTGATGTCACCCCTGCACGTCCCACAGGTGCTGCCATCACCCCCGGCGCCACGGTCCCACCGCCGCTGTGCCATTAACTCGTGCGAGAAGAGGGGAGGATAATGCAAAAATGTTTCCTTCCCCACCTCCATCCTGTCCCCAGGGTCCCGGAGATGCCACGTGCGAGGCACACGGAGCTGCAGCCGCTTCCATCCAGCCCCCACACGGGGCTGGGGGTCCCTCCAGGGCTCCGGGGGCTGTGCCAGGGAGGGCAGGGGGAGCCAGGAAGGTTTCTGAGCAGCGGGGCTGATTCATGCCGGGCCTCCTGTGGTTTCCCCTGCTCTCACCTCCCGGTGCTGTCACGCCAAGCACCCACACTCCAGTGCCCAGGGTGAACCCACCCCGTTGTCACCACAGAGAGCTGGAGGGGAGCCCCCCATGAGCTTCTGGGCATCCCTGCACCTGCCCTGCACTCATTCTTTGCCTTACGTCTTACCCCCACCCTGCACCCCAAATGCCCTCCTTGTGCCCCTCTGAACACACCCCACACCCCTGTCACTCTGCCCTCCTGCACCCCCTGTGCTGCCCCAGTGCCCCAGACAGGGCTGACACAGAGCCCCACCCCACAGCAGCGCCTGGAGGAAGGAGGACACAGCACCAGGGGTGACAGGGTGAGGTCCCCTGGGTGCCAATGCCATGGGTCAGAGGCCCAGCTGCCCCTGGGGAGCAGGAGGCAGGCAGGGGGCAGCTGCCAGCCCTTCCCAGCCCCGTCACGGCCGCTGCACTCCCGCAGGAAGCTGCTCTGCATTGCTCACCCAGCGCTGGTTATAAATACCCTCCCATTTTAATGTGGCAGCTATTTCAGGCCGGGAACGGGAAGCGAAACCCTGTGTGGGTCCTGCCCCTTTACCCCCGTGCCCGGGATGGGCCGGGCAGTGCCCAGGAGCCACCAGGGTTTATTTGAAGCCCAGGAGCCGCGCGCCAGCCTTGACCTTCTGAGCCTTCCAGCGGAGCAGGCGGATGGCGCGGAGGCCGAAGCGCAGCACGGCGTCGTACTTGAACACCAGCTGGTAGAAGGCGTCGGTGATGAGGGCGCCGCTGGGGTCGGCGTGTTTGAGGGCGGCCATGGGTGTGTACGCCACGTTGGTCTGGTGCCGGAACGGTGGCCGGGGCGCCTCGATCACACGCAGGGTGTGCTGCACGTGGGCATGGCATTGTCACCTTCCTGTGCCCACTGCCCCAGCCCACCAGGGCATGGGATTGTCCCCTTCCTGTGCCCCAGACCACCAGGGCATGGGATTGCCACCTTCCTGTGCCCACAGCCCACCAGGGCATGGCATTGTCCCCTTCCTGTGCCCCAGCCCACCAGGGCATGGGATTGTCCCCTTCCTGTGCCCCAGACCACCAGGGCATGGGATTGCCACCTTCCTGTGCCCCAGCCCACCAGGGCATGGCATTGTCGCCTTCCTGTGCCCCAGCCCACCAGGGCATGGCATTATCACCTTCCTGTGCCCACAGCCCCCGCCCACCAGGGCATGGCATTGTTGCCTTTCTGTGCCCACAGCCCCAGCCCACCAGAGCATGGGATTGTCCCCCTCCTGTGCCCACAGCCCCAGCCCACCAGGGCATGGCATTGTCGCCTTCCTGTGCCCACTGCCCCAGCCCACCAGGGCATGGGATTGTCCCCTTCCTGTGCCCACAGCCCCAGCCCACCAGGGCATGGCATTGTCGCCTTTCTGTGCCCACAGCCCCAGCCCACCACCACTGCCATCCCACCTCTGTCCCCTTTGAACTCTGTCTGCATCACATCCACATCTGTACCTCCATCCCATCCACATCTGCGCCTCCATCCTCATTCATATTCCCATTGCTCCCTTCCCATTCTCCTCCTATCCCCATTCCCATCCCATCTCCTTCTCATTCATTTCCTACCCTCATTCCCAAGCCTTTCCCATCCTATCTCTAATCCATCTCAACCCAACACCACTCCTATCTCATCCCCAACTCCTTCCCATTCTATCCCTATCTTCATCCTATCCTACCCCATCCCATCCTGCCCCTATCTCCATCCCTTCTCATTCCCACTCCATTTCCTCCCATTTCCATCCCCACTTCCTTCCCATCTTATTCCCATCCCATCCACATTCCCATCCCACCACCATTCCTATTCCCATCCCATCCACATTCTCATCCATCCCACCACCATTCCTGTTCCCATTCCCAGCCAGGCTCAGCCCCATCAGGATGGAGCTATCTGGGTGTCAGCTGCCCCACTGCTGGCTGGGCATTGCTGTTCCTTGTCAGGGATAATTAACAACTCTGTCCAGCCCAGCCCCAGCCCACTGGGACCCCCTGCCCGCCTGTCACCTCTGCAATGTCCTCAGGGGTCTGGCCCAGGCTGGTGAAGACATCCCTGGAGTTCCTCAGGTAGAGCTTGGTGAAGATTTCGGCCGTCTCGGGGTCTGTCCGTGAGTAGTCGGCGCGTTCGGCTTCCTCGTACAGCTTGGTCTCGAATTCCGTCATCACTGGCCCCGGCTCCACCAGGCTGATCCTGCCCAGGGATGTGGCACTGGGCACTGGGCACTGGGCACCCCCAGACCCTGCCCCAAGGCCCCCACACTCACGCCACGTTGAAGCGCAGCGCCTGCACCACCAGGCTCTCGCAGAAACCCTCCACGGCAAACTTGGAGGCCGAGTAGATGTCATTGAAGACAATACCTGCATGGTTGGGGAGCTCCAGTCAGGGCTGGGTGAGGGCTGGTCCCCCCAGAGCACCCCATTTTCCCCTACCCTGCAGGCCCATGATGCTGCTGATGACGACGATGTGGCCCCCGCGGCGTCGCTTCATGTCGGGCAGCACCTCCTTGACCAGGCGGACGAGGCCGAAGAAATTGGTGTCCATGAGGCTCTGCATGGCTGCCAGGCTCTGGCACTCCAGGGGTCCCGCCATGCCCACCCCGGCATTGCTGACTGTGGGGCAGGGGGCATCAGTGGGGTGTGCCCTGGGCAGGGGCATCCCACACCCTGGGCACGGGGGGTCCCTGATTCATGGGATGTCCTGGGTGTGGGGGCTCCCTGCTGCAGGGTGACCCTGGCATAGAGAGTCTTCTGTGTGTGGGGTCCCTGTGCATGAGGGACCCCTGGCACAGTGCTTGGAGGGTCCCCAGAATGGGATGTCCTGAGTTTGGAGGGTCTCTGGTGCAGAGAATATCCCAGCACAGGGGGTCCATGGTGTGGGGGGTCCCCAATGCTTGGAGGGTCCCCAGAATGGGATGCCCTGAGTTTGGAGGCACAGGGAATGTCCCAGCATGGAGGGTCCCTGGTGCAGGGTGTCCTCAGAGCTCAGAGGGTCTCTGGCACAGGATGTCCTGAGTTTGGAGGGTCCCTGGCACAAGGAATGTGCCAGCACAGAGGGTCCCTGGTGCAGGTGGTCCCCAGTGCTTGGAGGGTCCCCAGAATGGGGTGTCCTGACTTTGGAGGGTCCCTGGTGCAGAGAATATCCCAGCACAGGGGGTCCATGGTGTGGGGGGTCCCCAGGGCTTGGAGGGTCCCCAGAAGGGGATGTCCTGAGTTTGGAAGGTCCCTGGTGCAGGGAATGTCCCAGCACAGAGGGTCCCTGGTGCAGGGGGTCCTCAGAGCTCAGAGGGTCCCTGGCATAAAATGTCCTGAGTTTGGAGGGTCCCTGGCACAGGGAATGTCCCAGCACTGAGGGTCCCTGGTGCAGGGGGTCCCTGGCACGGACAGTCCCCGCTGCACAGGGTCAGGTGTCCCTGGCACGGAGGGTCCCAGCCCTGGCAGCACAAATGTCCCTGGCACGGGACAAGCTTGGGATGGGGGGGTCACCGGGCTCACGCAGGGCCGGGAATCCCGGGTCTCACCCAGGATATCGATGTGGCGCCCGGGGATGCTGTCGAGGCAGGCACGGATGGAGCTCTCATCGCACACATCGAGCTGTTTGATCTCCAGCGTCCTGCCCAGCGCCGGCCCCGCCGCCGCCGCCAGCGCCGCGCTCCTGCCCGTGTTCCTCATGGTGGCGATGACTGCGGGCACAGAGGGCTCAGCCCCCGCTGTGGGGTTCGGGGGGTCCCTCCGGGGCTGGGGGGGTCCCTGCGCCCCGCTCACCTCGGAAGCGGCGCTGTTTGTCCCTGGCCAGCCGCACGGCCAGCGCCAGCCCGATGCCCGAGGAGCAGCCGGTGATCAGCACCGTCTTGGGAGCCATGGCACGGCCTCACCCCCCCCTCTCCGAGCCCCAGCCCCCCGCTTTTATAGCGGCTGCCCCCCCCCAAATCCGAGCCCTTAATCCCCCCTGGATAATCGGCCCTGCCGGGGATTTGCGGCGTGGCTGAGCCGCACGTGGTGCCCCGGAGCACAGAGCGGCCTTTGTGTGGCACCCTGGGGACACAGCGGGACATGGGGACGCTGCCAGGCGTGGGAGATGGGGACGCTGCCAGCCGTGTGCCAACGGGGATGGCAAGGAGCGAGGCGGGAGCTCTGCAAAAATAACCTTTATTATTTATCACTGGTATAAAACACGTCCCATTCAACTGGCCTCGTGGAGACGTGGGGGACACGGTGATGGGTGCCCCCCTCACACCCACAGCCCAGGACCCCCTCCTGGGGACCCCAAAACGCGCCCTGGTGTGGGGGCAAGGAGTGCCAGGCCCCGGCAGGGGCACTCGGGGCTGGTGCTGCAGGGCAGAGAGGAGAAAGTGCTTGAGTGTGGGGGTCCTGCTGTGGGCTGTGCCATGCTGGCAGTGCCAGGCTGTGCCAAACCACCCAACTGTGCTAGACTGTGCCATGCTGGTGGTGCTGGACTGTGCCAAACCATCCCACTGGTGCCAAGCTGTGCCAGCAGTGCCAGGCTGTGCTGAGCTGTGCCATGTCAGTGGTGCCCAGCTGTGCCAAACTGTGCAGGTGATGCTGTGCCAAGCCACGCCATATCAGCAGGGCCAATCTGTGCCAAACAACCCCAGCAGTGCCAGGCTGTGCCAGGCTGTTCCGTGCCGGGCTGTGCCGAGCTGTGCTACGAGACTGAACCAGCAGCACCAGCCTGTGCCAAACCACACTGGCAGTGCCAGGCCGAGCCAAACCCTGCTGTGCTGGTGGTGCCAGGCTGTGCCAAGCCCCCAGGGGCTCAGAGGGCCACGCAGGTGCAGTAGTGGCGCAGCTTGCAGGGCAGGATGCCGCGGTTGATCTGGTGGAACTCCACCAGCTGGATCAGGTCGGCGAAGCGCGTCTGCCCGTCGTCCATGGTGAAGTAAAGCCGTCCCTCCTCCTCGCTCTGCCGGGGGGGGCTGCAGGTCAGGACCCCTGTGCCCGGCCCCCCTGGGCCCCCCCAGCCCCAGGCTGGCACTCACCGGCAGGATGAGGTAGTGCTTGATGCGCTGCAGGTGGCACAGGGACAGCACGAAGCCCTTGGGGTTCCGCTGGCTCTCCCGCACCAGGAACACCCTGCGAGGCACAGAGGTGTCACTGATGGCTGGGGCCAGGTCCCTTGTGCCCTCCCAGTGTCCCCTGTGCCCTCCCAGTGTCCCCTCTGCCCTCACAGTGTCACCCGTTGTTGCCACATTTCACAGAGAAAAGCACAGCACAATTCTTCCCTAAGTTTTCTGAGATTCACATTCTCTGAACATCACAGAAAGGGAAAACACAATTTTCATCATTTGCTGTGCCTGTTTTTGTGCCAAAGTAGAATGCAATATGGAGATTATTCACCCAAAGTGTGGAACTTTTGTTTCCTTGGCCTGTCAGGGCCAGGTGCATATCCCCACATTTCTCTTCACAGAGAAAAGCAAGGCACAATTCTTCCCAAGGATTTCTGAGATTCACATTCTCTGAACATCACAGAAAGGGAAAACACAATTCTTATCTTACTTGCTGTGCCAAAGTAGAATGTAATATGGAAAATATTCACCCAAAGTAAGGATTTTTTGTGTGTCAGGACTGTCACTGACAGTCACAAGATTCTGTGCAGTGTGTGCAGAGTGAGTGCTTGGCAGATTCAGTTTAGATGAAACGTATATAATATAGTATAATAAAGTAATTAATTAAACTTCTGATATCCATGGAGTCAGATGAATCATTCTCTCACCTTCACTGGAGTCACCTTTGATTTACAATAAAAGGGGTCCCACAAACCCCCTGTGAAATCCTGGAGTAGCCCAGCATCCCCTGGCACCCCTGGCAGTCTCTGTGCCCCCCAAACCCTGCAACAACCTGGGACCACTCACCCTCACCCCCACTTATATCCCAGGAGCTGCAAGACCCCATAACCCCGTGCTCCTGAGCCTCCCTGGAGTTCCATGTCCCCCCCAGGGACCCCAAACCCCCCAAACCCAAGGGTGTCCCTTACCCATCCACCAAGCCCTGGCGGCCGATGAGCTGCTGGGTGTCCTCCCTGGAGATCCTGCCGTGGAACCAGGGCTGGGTGCGGTGGATGGCTGTGGGGACAAGGGTGTCACACTTGGGGGGACGCCCTGGACGAGGCAGGGACCCCCCAAAGCGGGCAGTGAGCCCGGCTCTCACCGGCACTGAGCGGGGAGCTGTGGCAGGCGGCGGGCAGGCTGTAGCGGTGCGTCGTCTTCTTCTGGGCACACAAGGACACCAGAGGACGTTGGGGTGGGCTCAGGGGGGCTCCCCCCGACTCCCCAGCACCCCCACTCACCCTCCAGGCCTGGGCCTCCTCCAGGGCCACGCTCAGCACCTCGTTGGGGTTCTCAATCACCCGGCCCGTGCACCCCGAGAAGTCCATGGCCACCAGGGCGTTGTCCGAGACACTGCGCTGTGGGGACAGGGGGGTCACCAGAGGGTCCCCAGGGGCTGTGGGGGACAGGGGGGTCACCAGAGGGTCCCCAGGGGCTGTGGGGGACAGGGGACACTCAGCAGGGCTGTAGGGGACAAGGGACACTCACCAGGGGCGTGGGGCCGATCCAGGGCGGTTGGCTCAGCCGTGCCTGTGCTTGCTGGTAGTTTCTGTAGAGCTGCATCCCGTACTGGGGGAACAGCTCTGTCAGCTGGGGGGGCCCTGCTGTGGGGTGGGGGAGCACCCAGGGACCTCCACAGCCCCCCAGGGACACCCAGGGATACCCAGTGCAGGGGTAGAGAGCTCTACACCCACTCCTCGTGGGCACAGGGACACCCACCCTGAAGCATTTGCACTGGCATGGGGTCATCCCTCCAGCATCCTTCTAGAAACATCCACATTCCCCCCTTGTACCTCTCCAGTATCCCCCAAGCATCCCCCCCATCATCCCTCCAGCACTGTCAGATTAATCCCTTTTCTGACCCAGAGATGGGGCAACTGAGGGGTGTTTTAAAAACTTTCATTCTATTTTCAGTCTTGTGTGAAGGGTGAGGCAACACAGAAGTTATAATTCCATATATATTCCATATATACCATCACAATCAGGAGCCAATTATTTCCTAATTACAATACACTATAAGTGCTTTTTGGGATGTCCTGAGTTTTGTCACACCATGCTGTAAATGCCTTAAAGTCAATTATCTAAAATTACCCCTTGTGGCTCCTACTGCAATGAATCTTTCATAGTCCTATTTCTCTAAAGTATCTGGTCTCATTTGCAAGGCCACCTTTTGAAATTTTTTCCCTAGTTCTTTTTCTGTCTGTCCTATTCCATGGCATTCTAAGTTTTGAAATTTTGATTTTTTTTTTCCCCTAGTTCTTTTTCTGTCTGTCCTATTCCATGGCATGCTAAGTTTTGAGATTTTGAATTTTTTTCCTAGTTCTTTTTCTGTCTGTCCTATTCCATGGCTTTCTAAGTTTCAATATTTTTTTTTTCCTAGTTCTTTGTCTGTCTGTTCTTTTCCATGGACATTCTAAGTTTTGAAATTTTGAAATTTTTTTCCTAGCTCTTTTTCTCTCTGTCCTATTCCAAGTCAGCATTTCTCATCTCCATGTTCGCACACAGATGCACACTGCGTGAGCTTTCTACCACATCCCCACCCCGGTATTCCTCCAGAACGCCCCCAAAATCCCTCCAGCATCCTTCCAAAATCCCTCCAGCACCCCTCTGGCACCATCCCAGCCGGCAGGGGACTGGAACTCACCTTGAAGAGGCGGAACGCCGCCATCCAGCAGCTGCGGCTCTGCTCATCCTCGCTGCAGAGCAGCTTCAGACCCTTCACTCCGCCCCGAACCTTGTGGGGCTGCGGGAAATCGGAGCCGTCACGGGGCAGCCCCGGATGGCTCCGAGGAGGGGACAGGGGGAGGGACATCCCCAGGCAGGGACATCCCCACCTGTGACACTGCTCACAGGGGTCCCAGGGTGAGGGGAGAGACGAGGATCTGACTCCGTGTTTCAGAAGGTTTTGATATATATGATATTATATATTATATATATTATATTAAAACTATATTTTAGTTTTAATGATATATCTTATTATATATATTACATTAAACTATATATAATATATAATAAATAATATATTATATATTTTATATACTATGTAATATATACTATATATTATATAGTATATATAGTATATATTACATAGTATATATATTATATTATATAGTATATAGTATATACCATATAGTATATACCATATAGTATATAGTATATAGTACATATACGAATTATGTATTATTATATATTTTATCTATAATATTTCTCATATATTATATATGTTATATACATGATATATATTATATTAAACTATACATATGATATATATAATATTAAAACTATACTAAAGGAATTGTTTTAATTATATGTATTAGGATATATATCTGTATATATATCTGTATATATATCTGTATATATAGATATATATAATTAAAACTAAAGGGATCGTTTTAATGATATATTATTATATATATTCTATTAAAACTATACTAAAGGAGTAGTTTTAATGATATATATTAGGATATATACCTGTATATATATCCTAATATATATATATATTATAATATATATCATAAAAATTAAAGGAATCGTTTTAATGATATATATTATGATACATATGATATTAAAACTATACTAAATGAATAGTTTTAATGACATATATTATGATACTTATTGTATTAAAACTATGCTAAAGGAATAGTTTTAATGATATATATTATGATATATATGATATTAAAACGATACTAAAGGAATAGAAGAAATTATTTCATCAGAAGGTTGGCTAAGAATAGAAAAAGAAAGAATGATAACAAAGGTTTGTTTTGAGTTTTGAGAGTCCGAGCCAGCTGACTGTGATTGGCCATTAATTAGAAACAACCACATGAGACCAATCACAGATGCACCTGTTGCGTTCCACAGCAGCAGATAATCAATGTTTACATTTTATTCCTGAGGCCTCTCAGCTTCTCAGGAGGAAAAATCCTAAGGAAAGGGTTTTTCATAAAAGTTGTCTGTGGTACCCACCTTGATGCAGAAGCCGAACTCGGTGGGAGTCCCGTAGAGCTTCTTGCCCTGCGTCACGTAGTAGATGTTGGACTCGGTGAGGTCGGCGAAGTACTGGAGGTGCCGGGGGTCCTGGGGGGTTTGGGGTGTCAGAGCTGGCCTTGCTGGACCCCCTGACCATGTCCCCCTTCCCCAGGACCCCCTGGCCTCACCTTGGAGGTGCCCTTGGTGGAGTAGTAGAGCCCCGAGCGGCGCAGGGAGAAGTGGAAACGCTTCCAGACCTTGCGCCCGGCCTCCCGCAGGTGCAGGAAACCCTGGACCTCAGGGCAGCTCCCAGAGTTGAGGAAATTCTGGGGGGACACAAGGGCTGAGGGGCACAGCGGGGTCCCCAGGGCACGGCAGGGTGCCCAGGGCACGGCTGGGCGCGGTGCCCCGTACCTGGATGAGCTCGGAGTGCGCCATGGTCTTGTTGGCCTCCAGGCAGCTGGACACCATCACCTCGGGGAACAGCAGCTGCTGGGGGACACAGGCTCAGCAGAGACCCCTGGGGGTGCCCAAAGGGGGGGTCCAGAGGGTGCCCACCTACCGTGCTGCTCTTGAAGAGCTCGTACTTGGCGAAGTTCTTGCGGAACACGAAGCGGCTGTCGGTGCCCGGGGCCCAGGAGCTCTGCACCTCCACCACAGACTCGTGGTCCTCCAGGCAGCGCTCTGGGGGGGACAGGGCGGTGGTGGGGAGTCCCACGGGGTCAGCAGGGTGGTGGGGGGGTACCAGGGATTGAGCCCTTTTCTGACCCAGAGATGGGGTAACTCAGAGGTGTTTTAAAAACTTCTATTCTGTTTTCAGTCTCATGTGAAGGGTGAGATGTTATAATTCACACCACCACAATCAGCAGCCAATTATTTCCTAATTACAATATATTATAAGTGTTTTTTGGCCTATCAGCTTTTGTAACACCATGCTGTAAATGCCTTAAAGCCAATCTTCTAAAATTACCCCTCATGGCTCCTACTGCAATGCATCCTTCACAGTTCTATTTCTCCAAAGTATCCAGTCTTATTTGCAAGGCCACCTTTTGAAACTTTTTTCCTAGCTCTATTTTCCCCCAGCAATCTCTGTACTATTCCATGGCATTTCTAAGTCATTTCTAAGTGTCCCCAGGTGTCACAGACACATTTTATGAAAAATCCTTTCCTTAGGATTTTTTCTCCTGAGAAGCTGAGAGGCCTCAGAAACGAAATGTAAACAATGATTATCTGCTGCTGTGGAATGCAACAGGTGCATCTGTGATTGGTCCATGTTGGTTTTTTTTAATTGATGGCAAATCACAGTCCTGCTGTCTTGGACTCTCTGGTCAGTCACAAGATTTTGTCTTTCTTTTCCCTTTTCCCTTTTCCCCTTTCCTCTTTCCTTTCCTTTCCTTTCCTTTCCTTTCCTTTCCTTTCCTTTCCTTTCCTTTCCTTTCCTTTCCTTTCCTTTCCTTTCCTTTCCTTTCCTTTCCTTTCCTTTCCTTTCCTTTCCTTTCCTTTCCTTTCCTTTCCCTTTCCCTTTCCCTTTCCTCCCCTTCCCCTTTCCCCCTTCCCCTTCTGATGAATCCTTTCTCTATTCTTACACTAATAGAGTACTCCATTCTCTATTCTTAGTATAGCTTCAATATATCATTTTCTTTTAATATAACATATATATCACAAAACAATAAATCAGCCTTCTGTCAGAGTCAAGATTCTCATCATCTCTTCCCTCCTCCTGGGACCCCTGAGAGCTCCACCACCGCCAGGGCTGCTCACCCAGTGCCAGGTGCTGGTGCAGCTCCACCAGGGCCCAGCTGTGGTCGTGCAGTGCCCGCGTCCTGCGCACCAGGGTCTCGCAGAGCTGCCGCGCCGTGGTGCCCGCCGAGGCCTCCAGGGAGCGGCAGGCGCCGTCCTCACCGAACACCTTCACCACCTGCGAGGGGCACGGGGGCTGCCAGGGACCCCCCGGAACCAGGGGAGCACAGGTGGGATCATCCCACCCACCTCCTGCTCCCCAGATCGCGTGGGGGGTGGTTCCTATCACAGGGATGGGATCCCCCCTCCCCAAAGTCTTGATTCATTTGGGAGAGGTGATTCCTGTCCCAGGGATGGAATCCCTCCTTCCCAGAACCTTGATTCACGTGGGAGATGAAGGCTGAGGTCCTCCTTTTCAGCTCTTTGATTCATTTGAGAGGTGGTTCCTGTCCTAAGGATGGGATCTCCCCTTCCCAGCCCCATGATTTATTTGGGAGGTGGTCCCAGGGATAGAATCCCCCCTTCCCAGCCCCCTGACTCATCTGGGAGGTGGTTCCTGTCCCAAGGATGGGATTCCCCCTTCCCAGAGCCTTGACTCTTGCAGGAGGCGGTTCCAGGGATGGGATCCCCCTTTCCAGCCCTTAATTCATGTGGAACGTGGTTCCTATCCCAGGGATGGGATCCCCATTCCCAGAGCCTTGACTCTTGCAGGAGGTGGTTCCAGGGATGGAATCCCCCCTTTCTCAGCCCCTTCATTCATGTAGAAGGTGGTTCCTGTCCCAAGGATGGGATCCCCCCTTCCCAGCCCTTTGATTTTTTTGGGAGGTGGTTCCAGGGATGGAATCCCTCCTTTCCAGATCCTTGATTCATTTGGGAGGTGTTTCCTGTCCCAGGAATGGAATCCCTGCTTTGGAATCCCTGCTTCCCAGAGCCTTGACTTATTTGGGAGGTGGTTCCTGTCCCAAGGATGGGATTCCCCCTTCCCAGCCCCTTGACTTATTTGGGAGGTGGTCCCAGGGATGGAATCCCTCCTTTCCAGATCCTTGACTCTTGCAGGAGGTGGTCCCAGGGATGGGATCCCCCTTTCCAGCCCTTAATTCATGTGGAACGTGGTTCCTATCCCAGGAATGGGATCCCCATTCCCAGAGCCTTGACTCTTGCAGGAGGTGGTTCCAGGGATGGAATCCCCCCTTTCTCAGCCCCTTCATTCATGTAGAAGGTGGTTCCTGTCCCAAGGATGGGATCCCCCCTTCCCAGCCCTTTGATTTTTTTGGGAGGTGGTTCCAGGGATGGAATCCCTCCTTTCCAGATCCTTGATTCATTTGGGAGGTGTTTCCTGTCCCAGGAATGGAATCCCTGCTTTGGAATCCCTGCTTCCCAGAGCCTTGACTTATTTGGGAGGTGGTTCCTGTCCCAAGGATGGGATTCCCCCTTCCCAGCCCCTTGACTTATTTGGGAGGTGGTCCCAGGGATGGAATCCCTCCTTTCCAGATCCTTGACTCTTGCAGGAGGTGGTCCCAGGGATGGGATCCCCCTTTCCAGCCCTTAATTCATGTGGAACGTGGTTCCTATCCCAGGAATGGGATCCCCATTCCCAGAGCCTTGACTCTTGCAGGAGGTGGTTCCAGGGATGGAATCCCCCCTTTCTCAGCCCCTTCATTCATGTAGAAGGTGGTTCCTGTCCCAAGGATGGGATCCCCCCTTCCCAGCCCTTTGATTTTTTTGGGAGGTGGTTCCAGGGATGGAATCCCTCCTTTCCAGATCCTTGATTCATTTGGGAGGTGTTTCCTGTCCCAGGAATGGAATCCCTGCTTTGGAATCCCTGCTTCCCAGAGCCTTGACTTATTTGGGAGGTGGTTCCTGTCCCAAGGATGGGATTCCCCCTTCCCAGCCCCTTGACTTATTTGGGAGGTGGTCCCAGGGATGGAATCCCTCCTTTCCAGATCCTTGACTCTTGCAGGAGGTGGTCCCAGGGATGGGATCCCCCTTTCCAGCCCTTAATTCATGTGGAACGTGGTTCCTATCCCAGGAATGGGATCCCCCCTTCCCAGAGCCTTGACTCTTGCAGGAGGCGGTTCCAGGGATGGAATCCCCCCTTTCTCAGCCCCTTAATTCATGTAGAAGGTGGTTCCTGTCCCAAGGATGGGATCCCCCCTTCCCAGCCCTTTGATTTTTTTGGGAAGTGGTCCCAGGGATGGAATCCCTCCTTTCCAGATCCTTGATTCATTTGGGAGGTGGTTCCTGTCCCAGGAATGGAATCCCTGCTTTGGAATCCCTGCTTCCCAGAGCCTTGACTTATTTGGGAGGTGGTCCCAGGGATGGAATCCCTCCTTTCCAGATCCTTGACTCTTGCAGGAGGTGGTCCCAGGGATGGGATCCCCCTTTCCAGAGCCTTGACTCTTGCAGGAGGTGGTTCCAGGGATGGAATCCCCCCTTTCTCGGCCCCTTCATTCATGTGGAACGTGGTTCCTATCCCAGGGATGGGATCCCCATTCCCAGAGCCTTGACTCTTGCAGGAGGTGGTTCCAGGGATGGAATCCCCCCTTTCTCGGCCCCTTAATTCATGTAGAAGGTGGTTCCTGTCCCAAGGATGGGATCCCCCCTTCCCAGCCCCTTGATTAATTTGGGAAATGTTTCCTTCCCCAGGGTTGAAGTCCCCCTTCCCAGCCCTTTGATTTTTTTGGGAGGTGGTT
This sequence comes from Ammospiza caudacuta, assembly GCF_027887145.1. Lineage (NCBI taxonomy): Eukaryota > Metazoa > Chordata > Aves > Passeriformes > Passerellidae > Ammospiza > Ammospiza caudacuta. Next base: position 5,406,040 of record NC_080619.1, read on the forward strand.
CCTGTCCCAGGGATGGAATCCCTCCTTCCCAGCCCCCTGACTCTCACCTCACCTGGGGGGTGCCCCAAGAACCCCCTCCCCAGCCCATCCCCATCCCCTGACTCACGTGGGGGGTGCCCTCTCGGGGGGGTCCCTGTCCCAGGGTGGGGCTGCTCAGGATGGGGGAGTTGGAGGGGCTGCACAGCTCGGGGAAGGGGTTGGGGATGCTGGGCAGCGACGACGCCCGCGGCTCCTCCTGTGGCGGCTGCCGGCTGCAGGAAGGGATAGAGGGTGAGCTCTACACCCCCTGTGACCCCCCCTGAACCCCCCTTTAACCTCCCCGACCCCCCCGGGCCTCACCCACCTGCTGCCGTGGATGAAGAGGGGCTGGGAGCGCCGGAGCTCGCCCCCATCGCGCTCTGCAGGACCCCCCTCCTGCTCGGGGGGCTCCCAGAGGCCGCTCTGCTGAGCCCCCCCCTCCATGGCATCATCTGTGGGGGCAGACAGGGCACATTTGGGGGGGTCGCGGCCAGGTGTGGGCAGCCCCCAGGTGGGCTCCTGGCACCCACCCAGGGGTGTTTCCCTGCCCAGACACGCAGGACCCCAGCCCTGGGTGGGATCTGGGACACCAAGGGGGTGTCCCTGTCCCCCCGGTCCTGTGGGGGTGCTGGGGGCTGGAGCACAGCCCTGACGGTGAGCACAGCCCCTGGCGAGACCCCCAGAATGCCCCCACAGCACCGAGGGGCTGGGAGCGCTGGGGGATGCTGGGCTGAGCTGTGCCAGGCTGAGCTGTGCCAGGCTGAGCTGTGCCAGGCCGAGCTGTGCCAGGCCGAGCTTTGCCAGGCTGAGCCGTGCCAGGCCTAGCCATGCCAGGCTCAGCCGTGTCCCTGAGCTTTACCAGGCTGAGCTTTGCCAGGATGGGCTTTGCCAGCAGCGAGCAGAGGAGGAAGCCAAGCTTTGCCAGGCTCTTTACCAGGCCGAGCTTTGCCAGGCCGAGCTTTGCCAGGCTGAGCCGTGCCAGGCCGAGCTTTACCAGGCCAAGCTGTGCCAGGCCGAGCTGTGCCAGGCCGAGCTTTACCAGGCCGAGCTTTACCAGGCCGAGCCGTGCCAGGCTGAGCCGTGCCAGGCTGAGCCGTGCCAGGCCGAGCCGTGCCAGGCCGAGCTTTACCAGGCCGAGCCGTGCCAGGCTGAGCCGTGCCAGGCCGAGCCATGCCAGGCCGAGCTTTACCAGGCCGAGCTTTACCAGGCCGAGCCGTGCCAGGCCGAGCCGTGCCAGGCCGTGCCGTGCCAGGCCGAGCTTTACCAGGCCGAGCTTTACCAGGCTGAGCTTTACCAGGCCGAGCTGTGCCAGGCCGAGCTGTGCCAGGCCGAGCTTTACCAGGCCGAGCCGTGCCAGGCTGAGCTGTGCCAGGCCGATCTTTGCCAGGCCGAGCTTTACCAGGCCGAGCCGTGCCAGGCCGAGCTTTACCAGGCCGAGCCGTGCCAGGCCGATCTTTGCCAGGCCGAGCTTTACCAGGCCGAGCCGTGCCAGACCGAGCTTTACCAGGCCGAGCCGTGCCAGGCCGAGCCGTGCCAGGCCGAGCCGCGGCGGCGCCGAGCAGAGCAGGAAGCCGAGCGTGGCGGCGGCGGCGCCTCAGCCCCAAACTCCCCTCGGGTCCGGCCAAACCGGTCCCGCAGCCGCTCCCAGCTCCAGCTCACCGCGCTGGCATCCGGGCCCCGGAGCCGGGGGCGAGGGAGCCGCCGTGGGAACGGCCGCCAGCCCCCGCCGTGTCCCCACCCACGCCCGGTGCCACCCGTGCCACCCGGGCACCGGCACCGGCCCCGGGATGTGGCCCCGGGGTGTCCCGCGGCCCCCCCCAGCACGTGGCGCACGGAGCACACACGTGGCGCCCACGGTGGCATCGGCGGTGGCGCTCGGTGGCACTCAGGTGGCACTTGGTGGCCGCGGGACACGGCGTTAATCATTGCCCGCTGCCCGTCCCTGCTGCCGCCTCTCGGGGTCCAAGTCCGTGCTTGGCAGGGCTGATGTCACTCCCGTGTCATCCCTGTGTCCCTGCCGTGTCCCCGTCCCTGTGCCCACCGTGTCCCTGTCCCCATCCCTCTGCTCCATCCCTGCTCCCGGTGTCCCCTCCCTGGCGGTGCCCGGGGTGATTTGGGGACACGGGGACAGCCAGGGGACACAGCAGGGGACACACGGAGGGGAGGATGTGACAGACAGGGCCCTGGCAGCGGGGACACCGCCCTGGCACCACCCCCGTGGTGGCCTCGGGTCACCCCGGTGTGAGCCCTGGGCTGGTGGCAGTGGCGGTGGCAGGGTGGGGACAAACAGGGGACCAAACGGGGCATTGGGCAAAGGGACAGGGACACTGGGGTTATGAGGAGGGGGGCTGGAGGGGGTCAGGAGCACCAGGATGGGTGTGGGACAAGCAGGGGACATGGGGGACATCAGGGTATGGAGTGGGGGACTGGGGTGGGCCAGGGACACCAGGGGACAAAGAGGGGACACAGGGGACATCAGGGTATGGAGTGGGGGACTGGGGTGGGCCAGGGACACCAGGGGACAAAGAGGGGACACAGGGGACATCGGGGTTGTGGTGTTATGGACCGGAGGGGCTCAGGACCACCAGGATGGGTGTGGGACAAGCAGGGGACACAGGGAGGGACTGGAGGGGCTCAGGAGCATCAGGGGACAATCAGGGGACACAGGGGACATCAGGGTTATGGGGTGAGGGACTGGAGGGGCTCAGGAGCACCGGGATGGGCCCCAGGGCCACCAGGGTTGTGGAGCAGAGGGTCCAGGGCCACCAGATTGAGGGTCCCAGAGCAACAGAGATGAGGTACAGGATCCCAGAGCCACCAGGGTGAAGGGACAGGATCCTAAAGCCACCAGGGTGACGGGATGGGATCCCAGAGCCAGCAGGGCTGAGGAGTGGAGTCACAGGGACACCAAGACAAGGGACAGGATCCCAGAGCCACCAGGGTGAGGGAACAGGATTCCAGGGCCACCATGGTGAGGGGACGGGATTCCAGAGCCAGCAGGATGAGGGGATGGCATCCCAGAGCCACCAGGACCCAGGGACAGGATCCTAAAGCCACCAGGGTGAGGGGATGGGATCCCAGGGCCACCAGAGCTGAGGGACAGGATCCCAGAGCCACCAGGACAAAGGGATGGGATTCCAGGGCCACCAAGGTGAGGAGATGGGATCCTAAAGCCGTCAGGACCGAGGGACAGGATCCCAAAGCCACCAGGGTGAGGGGATGGGATCCCAGGGCCACCAGAGCTGAGGGACAGGATTCCAGAGCCACCAGGACCCAGGGACAGGATTCCAGAGCCACCAGGACCCAGGGACAGGATCCCAAAGCCACCAGGGCTGAGGGACAGGATCCCAGAGCCACCAGGACAAGGGACAGCGTGCCGGCACCACCAGGATGAAGAACAGGAGCCCAGCTGTGGGTGGGGGTGCCGAGTTTGGGGGTGAGGAGCTCCCCAGGGCACAGAGCAGGCACGGCGGGATGGCGGAGGACGAGGAAGAGCCGGGAGGAAGGCGGGAAGGAGCGAGGGGAGGCTGCGGGCTCAGCCGGAGCTGCGGGCTCGCTCCCGACGGGACAGAACCGACACCCCGGGATGGGCAGCGATCCCCCCCAGCCCCGGGAGCCCCCGGGAGCCGCCGGAACCGGCCCCGCTCGTACCTGCAGCTCCCGCCGCGTCCCGGCCCCGGCCCCGTCCCGCCGGACCAGGGATTCCTGTTCTGCCCGCCTTTATCTACCTGCAGCAGCTCCCGCCCCCGCCCGCCAGCGCCGCCCTGCCCCGGTACCGGCCCCCACCGGCACCCCCAGAGCCCTCAGGGGGGGTCCGGCCCGACCCCGGCACAACCCACCCCCAAAACCCCCCTGAGGTGGTGATGGGGAGTTTCCCACAATGCACCGGGCGTGGGGGGCACACGGGGACACCTCGGGGTGTCCTGGGCGTGCAGATGCCACCGAGCCCCAGCCGATTCCCCTAGAACCCCCCGATTCCCCTAGAACCCCCTGATTCCCCTAGAACCCTTTCCTCAGCCCCCTAAATTCCCCTATAAACCCCCAATCTCCCACCCCTCAGAGCCCCCCAACCCTCTAGAACCCCTCCTCAGCCCCCCAATTCCCCGATAACCCCCAATTCCCCGATAACCCCCCAGTTCCTCGATAACCCTTTCCTCAGCCCCTGAATTGGGGCTGGAAGGGTCCTGTGGGGAACGGGGCGTCCCCATTGTCCCCTCAGGGACCCCTGCCAGGTGGGACTATGGGGTCACGGGGGTCTCATGCAGGTCAGGGGCCCTTCCAGGAGGGTTGGGGGTGGAATTTGGGATTTGGGAATGCTGTGAGGTCCCCTTAGGAGCTCTGTGTGTGTCACCTATGGGATCCCTTGGGGGTGGCCCCTGTGGGTGACCCCACACGGGGTCTGGGAGTCCCCACTGGCTACTGGGGGTGCCATGGGGGTCACAGAGGTGTCCCCAAGGAGGGGTTCAGGGGTCCCTGTGGGGATGCTGAGGGTTCCTATTGGTTTGTGGGGAGGCTACAGGACCCCATAGAAACCCCACAGGGTTTTAGGTGGGGGTCCCATGGAGCAGTGGAGACTCCCATGGGAATCCAGAGCTCCTGTGAAGGTCATTTCAGGTCCCCCAGAGGTCATTTTGGGTCCCATGGGGGTGGGTGACACAGGGGTCACTGAGGTCATTGTGCATTTCATGGGGGTTTTGCGAGTCTTGGGGGTCACTGCAGGTGGCACACGGTGAGTTTGGGGGTCACTTTAGCTCATTAGAGGTGTCCTGGAAGTCCCTTTGGGTCATTTTGTGTCCCCCGGGGGTCACCGGGGTCACGGCGGTCCTCCCGAGCAGACGAGACGAGGGCGGGGCGGGACAGAGCGGCACCGGAAGTGAGCGTATCACGTGACTATACCCGGAAGCGGCAGCGCGGCGGCACCGGGGGCCATGAGCGGCGGCACCGGGAACGGCAACGGCGACGGCAACGGGGCCGAGAGCGGGGCCGAGCGGCGGGTCCGCATCGTGGTGGAGTATTGGTGAGGGGGGCGGATGGACCGAGGGGATCCCGGGGCTGGGAGCCAGCGGGGGTACCGGGGAACGGCCCGCAGCGGTACCGGAGCACCGGGAGCACAAACTGGGGGGGGGGGGGAACTGGGGTGAGGCATGAGGGGGTTCAGGCATGGAGGGGGCTGGGGGGAGAAGGCAGAGGCTGATTTAGAGGGGTTGGGGGAGGTGAGGAGGGGGTGGAGGGAGGTTGGGGGGCTCTGAGGGTGGGGGGGGTTGGGGGTTATGGGGGAATTTGGGGGGGTTACAGGGGAATTGGGGGGTTATAGGGGAATTTGGGGGGGTTATGGGGGAATTTGGGGGGGTTATAGGGGAATTTGGGGGGGTTACAGGGGAATTTGGGGGGGTTACGGGCGAATTTGGGGGGTTACGGGGGAATTTGGGGGGTTACGGGGGAATTGGGGGGGGTTATGGGGGAATTGGGGGGGTTATGGGGGAATTTGGGGGGGTTATAGGGGAATTTGGGGGGGTTACAGGGGAATTGGGGGGGTTACAGGGGAATTTGGGGGGTTACAGGGGAATTTGGGGGGGTTACGGGGGAATTTGGGGGGATTATAGGGGAATTGGGGGGGGGTTATAGGGGAATTGGGGGGGTTATAGGGGAATTGGGGGGTTACGGGGGAATTTGGGGGGGTTATGGGGGAATTGGGGGGGTTATAGGGGAATTGGGGGGGGTTATAGGGGAATTGGGGGGGGTTATAGGGGAATTTGGGGGGGTTACAGGGGAATTGGGGGGGTTATGGGGGAATTTGGGGGGGTTATAGGGGAATTGGGGACTTGGGAAGGTGTTATGGAGGATGTGGGGGGCTCTGAGGATGGGGAATTGGGGGGTTATAGGCGATTTGGGGGGCTTTGAGGGTGGTGAATTGGGGCGCTGAGGGGCTTGTAAGGGAATTTGGAGGTTGAGGATTACAGAGGATTTGGGGGGCTCTGAGGGTGAGGAATTGGGGGGTTATAGGGGAATTCGGGGGCTGAGGGTGGGGAATTGAGGGGTTACAGGGGAATTTGGGGGCTGAGGAAAGGGTTCTAGAGGAATTGGGGGGTTCTAGGGGAATTTGGGGGTTATAGAGGAATTGGGGGGCTGAGGAGGGGTTCTAGAGGAATTGGGGGGTTATAGGGGAATTTGGAGGGTGAGGAAGGGGTTATAGAGGATTTGGGGGCTCAGCTGGTGGAGAGTTGGGGGGTTACAGGGGAATTTGGGGGCTCAGGAAAAGGTTCTAGAGGATTTGGGGGTATCGAGGGTTATGGGCTATGAGGGTGTGGGAGGGCTCCTAAGGAGGACATTGGGAATCGGGGTGCAGGATGCAGCACAGCTCTTGTGGGGTGGCTCCTCAGTTCGGGGAGAGTTTTGGGGGGTCCTTGCACCCCCTCCTCAGGCTGTCCCCCCCCCCCCCTTCCCCAGCGAGCCCTGTGGCTTTGAGGCCACCTACCAGGAGCTGGCGAGCGCCGTGCGGGACGAGTACCCCGACATCGAGATCGAGTCCCGCCTGGGGGGCACTGGTGAGACCCCAAAGTGCCTCGGGGGGGACACCCCAGGGCCCCCCCAGTGCCCTAATGGGGTTTGGGGGGCTTGGAAGTCCAGGGAGGGGTTGGAAATCCAGGGAGGGGTTGGAAGTCCAAAGGGGGGGGGATGGTCTGGGTGTTGTCACTCTGTAGGGTCGGTATGAGGGGGATGATGCCATGGGGGGATGATGCCATGGGGGGGTTTTGGGGGGACAGAAGTGATGGCTGGGCCCCCCTCAGGTGCCTTTGAGATCGAGATCAACGGGCAGCTGGTGTTCTCCAAGCTGGAGAATGGAGGTTTTCCCTACGAGAAGGATGTGAGTACCCACAGGGGGGTGTTTGCTTTGCAGGGAGCCCCCTCCTTTAATGGGATCGTTGTTTTATGGAGCCGTTCTCCTTCCTACCACCCTGCCAGGACCTTCTGCAGGTCCTGCTGGGGTAGGGTGGGAGGGGACAGAGGGGCAGCTCCTCAGGGTGGCCTGGGTTTGTCCCTGTCACCTCTGTGTCTCCCCAGCTGATCGAGGCCATCCGCAGAGCCCGCAGTGGGGAGCCCCTGGAGAAAATCACCAACAGCCGCCCCCCCTGCGTCATCCTGTGACCCCCCCGGGGACAGCAGGGTCCCCCCGAGCTGCCTTCCCTAAACCCTGCAGCCCTGGGGGGCTCAGGAGCCTCCTGGTGGCACTGGGGGGCGTTGTGTCCCCTGCCCAACCTGCTGCGGGGCGGATTTGGGGTTCTCCCACCTGCCTTTGCCTCCCCCCCTCAGGGTACAGGTTTGGCACCCCCATTTCTCTGTGCTGGGGGTTCTGGGGGGGGGTCTCCCATGAATGGGAGTTGGAGCAGCTCCCAGGGGAATGCACAGGCTGTAGCTTTCCCTGGGATGTGTTAATGATTAAAATCCCTGGGGCAGTGTTTCATGCAGGCCATGGGAAGGCCAGGCTGGCCCCACAGCCCCAGGTGTGTTCACACCCCCCCTGGCCATTCCCAGCTCTGCTTCCTGCCTGGAATGTCCCTGCCCTGGGCCTTGGGGTGAGGGGGTCCCCTCTTTATTCTATACTGTGTATAAACCCAAAGGCCTGGGGGGAATAAAGGATGGAGAATGTGGCTGCTCTGGTGTCCCTTGGGATTGGGGGGTTCCAAAATCAGGAATTTTGTGCTGCAGGGAAGTGGTGGGGGGTGGCAGAGAAGGGAGGGAGGGAAGGGGAATAAAGGAGGAGTGGGGGAAGGAAAAGGAGGGGAAAGGAGAAGAAGAAATGGAAAAGGGAATGGAGAAAGGGGAAAAGGAAACAGGAAAAGGAATGGAAAAAGAGGGAAAAGGAAACAGAAAAAGGAATGGGAAAAGGAAACAGAAAAAGGAATGGAAAAAGAGGGAAAAGGAAACAGAAAAAGGAATGGGAAAAGGAAACAGAAAAAGGAATGGAAAAAGAGGGAAAAGGAAACAGAAAAAGGAATGGAAAAAGGGGGAAAAGGAAACAGAAAAAGGAATGGAAAAAGGGGGAAAAGGAAACAGAAAAAGGAATGGAAAAAGAGGGAAAAGGAAACAGAAAAAGGAATGGAAAAAGGGGGAAAAGGAAACAGGAAAAGGAACGGAAAAAGGGGGAAAAGGAAACAGGAAAAGGAACGGAAAAAGGGGGAAAAGGAAACAGAAAAAGGAACGGAAAAAGGGGGAAAAGGAAACAGAAAAAGGAATGGAAAAAGGGGGAAAAGGAAACAGGAAAAGGAACGGAAAAAGAGGGAAAAGGAAACAGAAAAAGGAATGGGAAAAGAGGGAAAAGGGGAAAGGAAATGGAGAAAGGGGAAAGGAAAAGGAATGGAAAAGGGAAGGGGAAAGGAAATGGGGGAGGAAGGGAAGGGGGGAAAAGGAGGAGTGGGAGGAGGAAAAGGAGGGGAAAGGGGAAGAAGTGGAAAAGGGGAAATGGAGAAAAGGAAAAAGAAACAGAAAAAGGAATGGAAAAAGAGGGAAAAGGAAATGGAGAAAGGGAAAAGGGACAAGAAAAGGAATGGAAAAGGAAGGAAAAGGGAAGGGGAAAGGAAATGGGGGAGGAAGGGAAGGGGAAAAAAGGAGGAGTGGGAGAAGGGAAGGGAAAGGGGAAGAAGAAAGAAGCAGAAAAGGGAAGACAAAAGGGGAAAAGGGAATGGAGAAAGGGAAAATGGGACAGAAAAAGGAATAGAAAGGAAGGGAAAGGAAATGGGGAAGGAAAAAGGGGGAAGAAGAAGGGGAAAAGGGGAAGGAAAAAGGAGAAAAAAAAGAGAAGGAAAATGGGAAAAAAGAAGGAAAAAGGGAACGGATATAAGATGTTGGTCCTTGGGAGACAGAGCTGGATTTGACAGAGAAGGAGAAACCAATCAGACCACGGGAGTAGAAAAACAACCAATGTACAATTGTCAAATATACATCCCGGTGCTCCCAGGGAATCCCGGAGCCGCCGGGACTGCTCTCAGTCCAGCTGCCCTCAGTGCAAGTCCTCGTGTCCCAGGCACTGGGACAGCCCTGCATGGGGGGGATGGCACAGGGGCTGTCCTTCTGCGGGCCCTGCTGGCTCTGAGCTGCTCCTGGGGGCACCCAGGGTGACGCTCGTGTCCCCGCTGTGCTGTCCCACAGCGTCCTGGCTCCGCCAGCGGTGCCACCCCTGGGCACAGGGGTGCACCCCCAGCCCCACAGCTGCGGCTCATCCCTCCCTGAGCTGCCTTGGTGAAGTTGGGGGGGTCTCTCCTACACGGCCGTGGCGTCGGGGCCGGCCAGGCCGAGGTACTCGGGGTTCTCGGCCGTGGGCGTCGTGCCAGGGCCACCTTCGGGGCCACCACCCTTGGCAGGGTCCTGGTTCCAGTAGTAGGGGTTGTCGAAGGCCTGGCTGAAGGGGCCGGGGCTGGGGGTGCCGTGGGGTGGTGCCAGGTACTCGGGGTTCTCCACAGCGTGGCCGAAGGGCCCTGGGAAGTTCTTGGGGTCCTTGATGAGCCCGTTCTTGCCCTGGTGCCCCTTGGGTTTGTCCGGCGGGGACGGGGGCGCGCGGGGCGGGCGCTCCCCAGCCTGGTTCACGTACTCTGCAGGGGGAGGGACATGTTAGGGACCCTCCAGGGGGCATGGGACAGGCAGACAGGCTGGACCCCCAGCACCTCCCCAAGAGTCTGGCCATGCCCTCCTTACCTGGCATGGTGCTGAGGGGGGCTGGCACAGTGAAGCACTCGGGGTCTTCTCCATCCTTGGCCGTCAGCCCGGTGGGATCCTCGCTGTACCGGGGCAGGGTGCCAGGCTCCCGCCCCGAGGGGCTCTGCAGGGCCACCTTGTCCCCATCTGGCACCTCTGGGACAGGTCCCTCTGGCCCCTCTGCCAGGCCTTGGGCAGGGAAGGAGAAGGAGGCCAAGCCCTCGCCCTCTTCCACCTTGGCTGGAGACTCTGCCGTGCTCTGGGTGTGGGAGGGGACACAGAGTCGGGCACTTGAGCCCGTCCCAGACGTGGCACGGGGTCACCTCCTCACCTGGAGCCCCCTGCCAGCCCTCCCTCCCCACGTACCCGCACGGAGGAGATGCGGCTGCGGTAGGTGGTGGAGGTGTCGGTGCTGAAGAAGCCGTGGTGGGGCACCAGGTACTCCTCAGCGTCCACCAGGTCGTCCATGTCCTCCTCATCCAGCAGTGCCCGGTAGAAGGTGCTGTCCATGGAGCCAGGCACCCCCACCATGTCGTTCTGGGGGGGGTCACAGTGCTCAGTGCTCACCCCAAGGCACAAATGAGGGGACAGGAGCTCGGGGATGTCCATACCTGGATGACCACGAAGCGCTGGGGGTCGCGGGCCATGCGGGAGAACTCGGTGACCAACTCCCGGAACTTGGGCCGGCACTCGGAGTCAATCATCCAACCTGAGCAGAGCCAGGTGCCATCAGGGGCTGGGAGCAGGGTGACAGCAGGCCCTGTCCCCTCCCTGTCCCCGTGTCCCCTCCCCGTACATTTCACCATGATCATGTAGACGTCGATGGTGCAGATGGGTGGCTGCGGCAGCCGCTCGCCCTTCTCCAACAGGTCTGGGATCTCCCTGGCTGGGATCCCATCGTAGGGCTTTGCCCCAAACGTCATCAGCTCCCACACGGTGACACCTGGAGGGGACAGGGGACAGCTGTGGGGGTGAGCAGTGCATTGGGAGCCCCCAAGTCCCCCGGGGTGGGGACACCCTGACGCACCGTAACTCCAGACGTCGCTCTGGTGCGTGAAGCGCCGGCGGAGGATGGACTCCAGCGCCATCCACTTGATGGGCACCTGGGACAGAGAGGTGAGCAGGACCAGGGGATGGCTGTCACCGAGGGGAGCACCGCTGTCCCTGAGTCCCACGCCCTACCTTGCCACCATCAGCATGGTACTCAGTCTCGTCGATGTCCAGCAGCCGGGCCAGCCCAAAGTCAGTGATCTTGACGTGGTTGGGGCTCTTGACCAGGACGTTGCGAGCGGCCAAGTCCCGGTGCACCAGCCTCACCTCTTCCAGGTAACTCATGCCCTGGAGGTGGCACATGTCCAGCTGTCCCTGGTGTCCCCAAGGACCTCCCCAGAGCTGCCCAGGTGCCCTGTCGTACCTTGGCGATCTGCACACACCAGTTGAGCAGGTCCTGGGAGCCGATGTGGTCCTTGTTCTCCCTCACGTAGTCCAGCAGGCAGCCGTAGGGCATCAGCTGCGTCACCAGCTGCACCGTGGAGGTCAGGCAGATGCCCAGCAGCCGGGACACATAGGGGCTGCCCACCCCTGCCATCACATAGGCCTCCTGTGGGCAGCAGGGGGGTCAGGGTGGGAGTCAGGGTGGGCAGGGGCTGCTGCCAGCCCTGTTCCCCTCAGTGTTGTGACCACACTCACATCCAGGATCTCCTTGTTGGCTTTGGGCGATGTGTTCTCCCGCAAGACTTTGATGGCCACCGGGATCTTCACGCTCTCCCCATCAGGGATCCAGATGCCCTGAGGTGGGGACAAGCAGGTGAGGGGATGCAGAGCAGGGAGGGTCACATCCCGCTGTGCTGTCCCCACTCCTCACCTTATAGACGGTGCCAAAAGCACCAGAACCCAAAACTTTCACTTTCTTCAGCTCCGTCTCCTTGAGGATCCTCATCTGGGCTTGGTTGGGGAGGGCCCCGCTGGGCGTCAGTGGCTCCACCAGCTGTGGGGCATGGAGGGGTGAGGAAGGCCTGACTCCTCATCCCTCCCAAGCCCCGAGGGTCCCCTCCTGCCCCCCGGGAGGTTCCCACCTCGGTCTCCTGCAGCAGCCTCCGCATGGTGTGCTTGCGCTCCTGCTGCCGCCGGCGCTTGACGCAGATGATGGTGATGAGGAGCAGGACGATGACCAGCAGAGCCCCAACCACACCAGCAATGATGGAGGTCACCTGGCTGTGTGCCAAAATGCCATCAGTGTGGGGGACTGCCACCCAGAGAGGTGGTGGCACAACAGAGCCACACCCCTACTGTGATGGTGTTCACAAGGGTCTCAGGATGAGGGAAGAGATGAGGATCTGACTCCATGTTTCAGAAGGCTTGATTTATTATTTATTATATATATTATATTAAAAATATACTAAAAGAAGAAAGGATTTCTTCAGAAGGTTGGCTAAGAATAGAAAAAGAAAGAATGATAACAAAGGTTTGTGGCTCGGACTCTCTGTCTGAGCCAGCTCACTTTGATTGGCCATTAATTAGAAACAACCAACATGGGCCAATCACAGATGCACCTGTTGCATTCCACAGCAGCAGATAATCATTGTTTATATTTTGTTCCTGAGGAGAAAAAATCCTAAAGAAAAGATTTTTCATCAAAGATGTCTGTGACACCCTTACCTCGGCTTCTGGTCCACGGGACATCCGTCCTCATCCCGGATGGTGCACCTGGGGACACAGGTGTACCCCCGTGCTGTCAGCAGCCCCCTGCAGCTGCCAGCACCCCCTCCTCATCTAGGGACCCCCCCAACTCACGAGTGGGTGCAGTTGGTGGGGCAGAGTTGGCACACCCCGAATTCATCCGGGTATTTCCAGACGGGCACGAAGGAGGCGTCGGCCTTGACGCCGCTGGGGCAGCGCCGCACGCACTGCTGGGCGTCCTTGTAGTGGGCACAGGCCACGCACTGGTCTGGATCCTGCAGGAACAGGGCTGGATTGAGGGACCCAGGTGTGTGGGGACACCCTCACCCCCTCAATGTGTGTCCCTGTCCTCACAGATCCAAAGCAGGTCTCGGTGCCATTCTGGGGCTGGCACTCGGGGTGGCACGGCAGGCACCGCGTGCCGTTGGCGTGTTCCCTGATGGCTCTGCAGGGCAAAAAGGGGCAGGGATGGGATCCCAGCCTCACCCTGCAGTGTGTGTGGGGGCTGTTTGGCACTGCCAAGGGTCTCCACTCACCCATCCAGGAGGTTGCAGGAGGCCACGCACTCCTGGCCGCGCAGGAACCGCTCGCAGGCCACGCACTGGGTGGGACCGGGGCCCCAGCAGTGCCCCTGGGCACAGAGGTGGAAGCAAACCAGCCCCTCTCTCTCTGCAGGAGGGGCACCATCAGCACCTTTGTCACCAATGGGGGGATCCACCATCTCCCCCCACCCCAACAGGACCCCTCTTACCGCACTGCTCGGGGGGTTTGTTGTGGGTCTGGAAGAGGCGCTGCCGGGGGTTCCGGAAGATGCTGTGCCAGGGCACCTTCTGCAGGAAGCAGAGCTGGGGGTTGTGGTGCACCAGCACCATCCCACTGCTGATCTCCTGCAGGGCCCTCAGCCCCAGCGCCTGCACCGCCAGGTCCTGCAGGGTCAGCGAGTAGGCGCCACTGCCGAGACAGCCACGGGTCAGACACGCCTGGCACTGTGTGCCCATGGTCCCCTGTGTCCTTCCAGTGTCCCCTCATGGTCCCCTGCACCCCTCCATGTCCTCTCTGCATCCCCATGTTCCTGTGTCACTCCATGTCCCCTCATGTGTCCCCCTACATCCCTCCATGTCCCTCCTGTGCCTCAACATCTCCCCCTGTCCCCTCTGCATCCCCATGTTCCCGTGTCACTCCATGTCCCTGTGTCCCCTCATGTGTGCCCCTGTATCTCCCCACATCCCCATGTTCCCGTGTCACTCCATGTCCCCATATCCCCTCATGTGTCCCCCTGCATCCCCCCATGTCCCTCTGTCCCCTCATGTGTCCCCCTGCATCCCTCCATGCCCCCTCTGCATCTCCATGTTCCCTTGTCACCCCATATCCCTGTTTCCCCCTGAATCCCTCTATGTCCCTGTGTCCCCTCATCTGTCCCCCTGCATCCCTCCATGTCCCCTCATGTGTCCCCATGCATCTCCCTACATCCCCATGTTCCCATGTCACTCCATGTCCCCGTGTCCCCTCATGTGTCCCCATGTCCCCGCTCACTTGTGCAGGACCCTGCCCCGGATCACCCGCAGGTTCTGGAACACTCCCAGGTCCTTCATGTCCGGTGGCCAGGCTGCGATGTAGAGGAATCCTGGGGGGAGCCGAGTGTCACCCCCTGATGTCCCCCCCAAACCCAGAGCCCCCCAGTGCCCCCCAGTGCCCCCCAGCTCTCACCCGTCAGCTCCTCCAGGCTCTCGAAGATCCGCAGCAGTTTGGGGTCCAGGGGTGGGGTGTTGGTGCTGGGGTCCCTGCAGGGATGGCAGGGAGGTTGGGGGGGGTCCTTTTGGGGGTCCCCAGTGGGCTCAGGGAGGGGATTCAGGCACTCACCCAGCGAAGGTCTCGGGGAGGAAAGCCAGGCTCCCAAAAATCTTGGTGCAGCCAGAGAAGTGTTGGATGTTGGAGGCGTTCACAGCACGGACACCCTTCAGGAAATCCACTCCCAGCCCGTAGCACACTGGGGGGGGCACGGCAGGGGTGTGCTCTTCCAGGACCCCTGAGCCCCCCCAAAACACTGCCCCACCAGCCACAGGGCACAACAGCACCCCCACACAGCCTCGGAGACCCCAGAGCTGCACTGAGCATGGATCACCCCCATCCCAGGGGCCTCCAGAGCCCTCCAAAACTTGGGAAGGCTTCTTACCAAACCCTTGGGGTCCCCAGAGCCCCTCAAGACCTGGGAAGGCTGCTTACCAAACCCTTGGGGTCCCCAGAGCCCCTCAAGACCTGGGAAGGCTTCTTACCAAAACCCTTGGGGTCCCCAGAGTGCCCCCAGACTCCAGGGTATTGCTCCCCCACATCCCTGGTGTCCCCAGAGCCACTCTGGGGGGCTGCTCACCCACACTCCTGGGGTCCCCAGACCTGTCCAGATACTGGGGGGCTGCTCACCTGCATTTCTGGGGTCCCCAAACCTATCCAGATACTTGGGGTGCTGCTCACCCACAACCTTGAGAACCCCATGGACATTGAGAGCTGCTCACCCACAACCCTGCAGCATCCAGAGTCCCCCTCCCCATGCCCCGGGGGCTGCTCCCCCACATCCCCAGGGCACCCAGAGCCCCCCCCAAACCCCAGGGGGGGTTTCTCACCCTCTGGGCAGGGTTTGCTGCACTTCTCACACTTCTGCACGTTGTTGACCGTGACCTCCTGGCTGTTCTGGGGGCACACGAGGGTGCAGGACCCCACCTCCGTGGCGAGGTAATTGTCTGCAGGGGGTGGCAGGAAGGGAGGGGGGGTCAGGGCCACGCTGGCTGCCCCTGCACCCCCCCAGGGTGGCACTCACAGGGACACTGGCTGACACAGCTGGCACCAAAGGTGTAGCGCCCATCGGGGTTGGGCATCGACTCGAAGGTGTCCGAGTTGTAGACGACGAGTGGAGGGCAGTGCAGCTCGCAGATCCCACTCCTGTTGAAGTTCAGGCATGCCTGGGGAGGGGACACAGCTGTGTGAGACCCCTGTGTCCCCCCAGGACCCTCAATGTCCCTGTCCCATGCTCACCAAGCAGTCGGAGTGCTTGGGGCCGGTGCAGCCAGCAGCGCACTGCTCGTGGCAGCAATCCGTGGGTTTCGTGCCCTTGCAGCGTGGGCAGCCGTGGCAGATGCTGTTGGTCACTGCAGGGACACAGAGGGACACGTTGAGGACACAAATTCCCCCCCTCCAGGCAATGGGGGAGACACCAGGATGAAGGGTTGGAGGGTAAGGGGGGTTCCGGGGTGAAAATCTGGGTGGTGGGAATTGAGATGGAAAATAAAAACAGTAGGAAAGGAATTTAGGGGGGAAAGTTCCCAGGGATGGGATTTGGGGTGTAAGAGGAAGCTCCCAGAGCAGAGATTTGGGGTGTAAGCAGAGGTCTTCAAGGCAGGGATTTGGGGTGCAAGGGGAGGCTCCCAGAGCAGGGATTTGGGGTGTAAGGGGAGGTCCTCAAGGCAGGGATTTGGGGTGTGAGGGAAGGCTCCCAGAGCAGGGATTTGGTGTGTAAGGGAAGGCTCCCAGAGCAGGGATTTTAAGGGATGTCTGGGACCAAGATTTGGGTGCTATGTAGGGCTCAGTGGAACAAGGATTTGGGGGCTAAACAGGTCAGGGTGCTTCTGGGGGCAAGATTTAGGTGGTAAATGGGGGGTCAGTGGGACAGAGATTTGGGGGGGCAAATGGAAGGTCCAGAGATTCTCTGTAAATTGGACTTAGGTGACAAGCAGGGCTCAGCAGGGCAACAATTTGGGAGTGCAAGCAGAATGTCCAGGGAGTCTGGGACACAGATTTGGGTGCCAAGTGGTGATCAGTGAAGCAGGGGCAGGAAGGAAAGGGGTTCCCAGGGGCTTTGGGGGTCCCTGAGGGGGGCTCAGAGCCTCTGTGGGCCCCACACTCACATGTCTGGCAATCCTGTTTGCCCTCACCCCAGCAGCGCCCCTCGGCACAGAGCGCCCGGCAGTCAGGACCTGCACAGGGGGCAGAGTGAGCAGGGGGTGCCAGGAGGGGCTGGAACCCCCCAGAACCCCCCCTGGCAGCACAAACCCCCCACTCACAGCTGCGGGTGCGGGCGCTCTCCACCTGGATGTCGGCACGGAACTCGTTGTGCCGGTGCAGGATGTCGCTCCACAGGATGGTCTCCTGGAAACACAGCTCGGGGTTCCTCTCGATGAGCACCCCTCCCTTCAGGATCTCTGTGGGGGGACAGGTTGGGGGGTCAGCATGGCCCTGCAGCTCCCACTCCTCGGTAGGGAGCTGGGGAGCACCCAGAACTTTTTGGGTTCCCAGACTGGAGCTGGCAGCTCCCAACTGCAGGAGCAGCAACCCACATATCCGAGTATTCCAGACAGGGCTTCCCCACCTGTGAGGTGCCTCATGCCGAGCTGCCGCAGCCCCGGTGCCCCGGCGGGGCCGGCGTTGCCCAGCACGGCCAGGGCGTAGCGCTCCTGGAAGAGCTGCGTGCCGCGGATGATGCGCAGGCTCTGCAGCTCCAGCCCGCTCACTTGGTTCTCCGCGATCAGCACGTAGCCCTGCACCTCCTTGATGTCCTGCCATGGGGGGGATGCGGGTGAGGGGTCGGTCAGACCCTCGTCTTTCCCCCCTTTGAGGCGTTTTAGCGCTGCGCACCTTGAGGAAGGAGGTGTCGGCGTCGGCGGGCAGGTAGGTGAGCTCCAGGTTGCCCTGCACCACCTGGCAGCCCTGGTACAGGTGCCGCAGGGTCTCGTAGTGGCTCTCGGGGCTGGAGGGACGCAGCAGCTTCATGTCGGTGCCGGTGCAGACTGTGGGGACAGCGGGGGCTCAGCGGGTCCTCCTCTCCCTCCACGGGACACACACGGAGCTCCGGCCCCCGCAGGAAACGCCGCGGGTGCGGCGGCCGCCGTTTATCTCCAACAGCTTCCGATGGGTTTCCTGCACCGAGGCTCCCCCGGATCCCAACCCCGGCAAAGCCCGACCGGGCCCCGCTGGAGGCACAACGGGGATCGGTGTCTCCCCGTGCCCGCGGCGGGGGCTGGGTTGGGACCCCCAGAGCGGCGGGGCCGGAGCGGGGGCCGCGGGCAGGAATGCGCTGCCCACGCCGAGACAAGACCCGATTGTTGAGCGGCGACGGCCGCGAGGCCCCGCCGGCCCCATCCACTGTGGGGGGCTCCTGGCCGGGAGAGCATCCCCGGGCATCCCGGCGGGGCTGGGGGTGTGCGGGAACCCGCGCTGGGCGCCGGGCCCCGGGCGGGTGAGTCACGGGCGCGGGTGGCACCGGGCCCCGGCCGCCCGCTCCCGGCTGGAACCGCCTTTTCAGGTCGGGCGTGTTTGGGGAGCAGCGCTGACGCAGGGCTGGCGGGCACGGCTCGGCACGGCACGGCCCAGCCCCGGCGCGCCCGCGACCCCCGGCACCCCAACAACACCCAACACCCACCGGGGAGAGCCCCCCGCGTCACACCGAGCCCCGCTCCCCGCGCTGACCCCGCCGACACAGCGGTGTCACCCCCAGAGCCGTCCCAGCACGGGCAGGGGACACACGGGGGTCTGGGGGGGCTCGGTGTCCGGTCCCGGCTGCTCGGTGGCTGAGTGACAGCCCCCAGTGCTGGGCAGCTGCGGGCCCGCAGAGCCGGCTGGCACTCGCCTCCCCCGCCTGCTCCGAGGCCTCTCCGAGCCGGGGAAAACGCGGCCAGGAAGGAGGAAACCCCCCTGAATTTGGGGTTCGGCTGTGTCCCACCCGAGCGGGGTGAAACGGGGGGACGCGGGAAGGGGAAGCGCGGGGCGGCCAAAGCTCAAGGTCTGCGCCCACACCTGCCGTGAGAGGCGCGGGGTGCTGGGGCTTCCCCGGGGCAAAGGGCGGCTGGGACAAGTGTGAGGATCCTGGTGGGATCCCGGCTCTGCTCCCCCTGGATTTGGGTTTGGGTGCTCGCCCAGCTCCCCTGTGGGCACCGGGCAGGGCAGGGACTGCTCGGTCCTGCCGGGCTCACCCAGCGGGCGCTGCCAGCACCGAGCACCGGGGCTGCCCACGGGTGTCCGGCCGAGCCCGTGAGCCACGTGCCCACGGGGCTGTCCCCAACCAGGAGCTGGCCCCACACAGACCGTCCCAGCACCGTGAGCTGTGTCCCCACGTCCCCGTCCCACCACCCCACACCGAGCATTCACTTTCCAAACTCCCGCTGCTGGAGCTGCCCCCCGACACGAGGAATGAGGCGGCAGGGTCAAACTTTTGGGGCTGCCGGTGCCCATTTTGGGGCCACCAGCGCCGTGCCCTGCTGGCCCCGTTCCTGCCCCGTTCCCGCGGAGCGTGGCCGAGGCCCGGGGGCTGCCGGGCCGGGCTCCCCGCTCCCCCCGGGGCTGGGCTGGGTGCGGCACGTCGAGAATGTGGATGGGAGCGACGGGGACGCACCCACCCAGGCACCGAGCCGCTCCCGATGCCCACGGGGAGAGAACCCCCACAAGTTGGGGACCCCCGTTCCCGCTTCTCCCGGCGGTACCGGAGCCCTGCGCGCTGCACCCCGCTCCGGGCTCTACCGGAGCCCCTAAATCCTAAATCCTCGGGAATCGTGCAGCTCGGGGGGACCGGGGTGAGCGGGCAGGGCCTCCCGCTGGGCCCCAGCGCCTCCCAGTCCGCACCAGTTCGGCTCCCAGTCCTGGTGGCCGCAGGGACAGCGGGGTCGCGCTGCCCACGGCGGGGAGAACCGGGGGCACCCAGGGGGCACCGGGAGAGGCGGTCCCGTCACTTCCAACCGTGCAGCCCCCGGTGCCCCCCAGAGCTGCCCGGTCCCACCCCCGGTGCCCCCCTCGTTCGCAACTCGAGGCCGCCACGCTCCCCTCCCGCTTCTCCCTCGGTTCCCCCCACCGTCCCCTCCCGGTTTTCCACTCGGTCCCACCCCCGATGTCCCCCCGGTGCCCTCTCGGTCACGCCCCCCGTGTCCCCCCCCTCCCTTGCCCCGTTCGCCCTCCCGGTGCCCCCCCGGTCCCGTGCAAAACTTTACGCGAAGTCGCCGAGCGGGGCCGGAGTCCCCCCGAGTCCCGGTGCCCCCCGGTGTCCCCCGGTGGGACCCACCTTCGGCGGCGGCGGGGGGGCACAGGGCGGCCAGCAGCAGCAGCAGCAGCAGCAGCGCGGCTCCGAGGCAGCCCCCGGCCGCGATCATGGTGCTCAGCGCGGCCCGCGGCCCATGGCCCCGCCGCCGCTGCTCCGGGAAAGTTTGCGGAGCCGGAGCCGCCGCCTCCCGCCGCTCCCGGGCTCCGCCTCGCGATCCCGATCCCGGTCCCGGCCCCGGGCGAGGGCGCGCCGCGCGCTCCCGCCGCCCCCGCGCGCTCCCGCCGGCCCGGAGCGGGAGAGACCCCCCCCGACCCACCCACCCGCTTCCAACCTCCCGGAGCCCCGGGAATGTCCCGCCCCGGATCCCCCTTCCCTGCTCCCGAGCACCGGGAATCACCGCCGTCCATGCACCGGCAGCACCGGGAACCCCCGTTCCCCCTTTCCCATCCCCATTTCCAGGGGGGCTCCGACCCCACTTTCCGACCCCCCCGGAGCAGCAGGTGCTCCGAAACCCCCCGGTCCATCCCCGCCATCCCGGAGTGCCCCGTTCCCGTTCCCCGGTGCTCCCCAGCCCTGGGGCCCCGCTGCGATCCCGGGGGTCGCCTGAATGGCGGGGGGGAGGACACGACCTTCGTCCCTGTCCCCTCACCTGGGGCTGTGACTGCCACCCGTGTGGAGGAATGGGACAGACACGCCACTCGTGGGTTTGGGGGGTCAGTCCCAGAGCTGGCACCCCGGAATGGTGCGGGGGGCTGGGGGCTGTTCTGGGGCGACAGGGACAGTCCAGTAGCACCTAACAGGGTCACCAAGAGCTGGCACCTGTCCCCCACCTGTTACACCTTCACCGGCTGCCCTGGGCACACAGGTAAGTGGGATGGGGGGTCCTCCACAGGTGGGGTGACCCCATCCGCGCCCCCCGGCAAGGCAGAGCCCGGAGCAGCCGGGATGGGGGACCAGGATATGACCCCCACACGGGGCAGGTTCTGCTCCCCATGTACCCTTGGTCACCCCAGTCTGTGCTTCTACACGTGCCACGGAGGCTGCCACGAGAGAGGACCCTCCAAAGAGGGGACACTCGGTGTTGGGGTCCCGCCTGCCACGGGGACAGGATCCAGCACATCACTGTCACCTCAGGCCAGGCCGCTGCCGGGGGTCCCGCATGGCCGGGACCACTCAGTTCCTCAAGCCGCGCTGCCCCCATGCCCTGAACCAGCCCCGAGCCCCGTAGGACACCGGAGGGTCCCCGTAGGACACCGGAGGGTCCCCCAGGACTCCGGAGGGTCCCCGGAGCGCCCCCGCAGTGCTCAGGATCCCCGGGCCCCATGGGGGGATATATCCCATGAGCCTCAGCAGAGCGAACAAGGGGGGATATATCCCATGAGCCTCCACAGAGCGTACAGGGGGGATATATCCCATCACCCCCCGCGGCCGGGGAGGGGGGCGGTATATCCCATGGTGCCCCGCGCCGCCCCCATCTCCGGGGCGGGCCGGAAACGGCCGGGCCGGGCGGCGATGGCGGCGCGGGCCGCGCTGCTGCTGCTGCTTCTCATGGCGGCGGCAGCGCCGGGTCCGGCCCAGGGCTCGCAGGGGGATCGGGAACCGCTGTACCGGGAGTGCCTGAGCCGCTGCGAGCGGCAGAACTGCTCGGGGGCGGCACTGCGGCACTTCCGCGCCCGGCAGCCGCTCTACATGGGCCTGACAGGTACCGCCCCCCTGCTCCTATTGGTTGGAGGACTTAGAGGCCACGCCTCCTCTGGACGGGCCGCACCTCTCGGAGCCACGCCCCCTTTGAAGCCACGCCCCTTGCCTGGGGGACTGGGAGGGACTGGGGTGGAACTGGGAGGCGCTGGGTGGCACTGGGGGACACTGGGGGTGTGTTAAGGGTCACTTGTCCTGTACTGGTTGTCACTGGGTCGTGCTGGTGGATACTGGGCTGTTTTTGGCCCATACTGGGAGGTGCTGGGCTATGAAGGGGGGTCACTGGGAAATACTGGGGAGTCACTGGGCCATACTGGGGGGTCACTGGGACATACTGGGGGGGTCACTGAGCCATACTGGGTCATGGTGGTTTGCCCCAGTGCCCCCCAGGCCATGCTGAACTATGAAGTGGGGTCACCGGGCCACACTGGGGAGTCACTGGGCCATACTGGGAGCTACTGGTCCATGCTGCTGGTCACCATGGCAACATCTGGGCTTCCTCCCAGATTGTTCATTGAGGCTTGGGGTGCCAGGGGGTGAACCCCCACCCTTTCCCTCCACCCTGTGCTGGGCCGGGGCACTCCCATGCTGCATACTGGGAGGCACTGGCGCATACTGGGAGGCCCTGGCTCACACTGGTGTGCCCCGCCAGGCTGGACGTGCCGGGACGAGTGCCAGTACGAGTGCATGTGGCTGACGGTGCGGCTGTACCAGCAGGGCGGGCACCGCGTGCCGCAGTTCCACGGCAAGGTCAGCGCGGCCCCGTGGGGGCTGGGGGGGCTGGGGGTCCCCCCGTGCCCGCTGACCCCCCCCCAGTGGCCGTTCTCGCGGTTCCTGTTCGTGCAGGAGCCGGCCTCAGCCTTGGCCTCGCTGCTGAACGGCCTGGCCAGCCTGGTGATGCTGCTGCGGTACCGGGCAGCCGTGCCCCCCGCAGCGCCCACCTACCCCACCTGCACCGCCTTCGCCTGGGTGAGCCCTGATGGCTGCTGGCCTCCTTTTTGCATCCTTTGCCCGTCTTTTCCCTCTTTTTTCCCATCATTTCCTTCCCTTTTCCCATCCTTTTCTGGTTTTCCCCGTCCCTTTTTTTCTCCATCCCTTTTTTTCCCCATCCTTTTTCCCCTCCCCTTTTTTCCCTCCCTTTTCCTCTCCCCTTTCCCATCCTTTCCCTCCCTTTTCCTTTCTTTTCCACCCTTTTCCCAGCTTTTCCCATAATTTCCCTCTTTTTCCCTCTCCCTTTTTTCCCCTCCCTTTTTTCCCTCCCTTTTTTTCCCCTCCCTTTTCCATCCTTTTCCCAGCCTTTCCCATAATTTCCCTCCCTTTTCCCAGGTCCTCTCCCTCCCTTTTCCCATCCTTTTCCTGTCCTTTTCCCTCTTTTTCCCCTCTCTTTTCCTTCTCTTTTCTGTCCCTTTTCCCTTCCTTTCTCTTCCTTTTCCCTTCCCCTTTCTTTTCCTTCTCCCTCTCTCTCCCTTCCCTTTTCTCCTTCCCCTTCCCTTTTCCTTCTTTCCCCTCTTTTCCCCTTTCCCCTCTTTTCCCCTTTCCCCTCTTTTCCCCTTTCCCCTTTTCCCCTTTCCCTTTTTCCTTCCCCTTTCCCTTTTTTATTCCACTTCCCCCTTTTTTCCCTTCCCCTTTTCCCCTTTCCCCCTTTCCCTTTTTTTCCCATTTCCCTTATATTTTCCCCATTCCCTCCTTTTTTTTCCCCATTCCCACCCCCCTCACCCCCCATTTGAGGGCGTCCTGACCCGGGGGGGACCCTGCCCCACACCCCCCACCCCATAAATCCCAAATTTTCCCCTTTTCCAGGTCTCCTTAAACGCCTGGTTCTGGTCCACCGTGTTCCACACCAGGGACACGGCGCTGACAGAGGTGAGGCAGTGCCACCCCCAGGGTGTCCCCAACCCCGAGGGTGACACCCCCAGAGTGTCCCCAAGCCCCTGGGGGTCCCGTTCTGGGCCCCCTCCCCGATTTTCCCATCCCAAATCCCACAGAAACTGGATTATTTCTGTGCTTCGGCCGTCATCCTGCACTCCGTGTACCTGTGCTGCGTCAGGTGGGCACTGGGCAAACTGGGGGGCACTGGGGCAAACTGGGGGGCACTGGGGTGAACTGGAGGGCACTGGGGATGGACTGGGGGGCACTGGGGATGGACTGGGGGGGCTGGGGTTGAACTGGGGGGCACTGGGGCAGACTGGGGGGCACTGGGGTGAACTGGGGGGCAATGGGGATGGAATGGGGGGCACTGGGGATGGAATGGGAGGAACTGGGGATAGAATGGAAGGAACTGGGGGGCACTGGGGCAAACTGGGGGGGACTGGGGTGAACTGGGGGGCACTGGGGACGGACTGGGGAGCACTGGGGTTGGAATGGGGGGCGCTGGGGATGGAATGGAAGGAACTGGGGATAGAATGGGAGGAACTGGGGGGGACTGGGGATGGACTGGGGGGCACTGGGGATGGACTGGGGGGGCTGGGGTTGAACTGGGGGGCACTGGGGCAAACTGGGGGGCACTGGGGTGAACTGGGGGGCACTTGGGACAGACTGGGGAGCACTGGGGTGAACTGGGGGGCAATGGGGATGGACTGGGGGGGCTGGGGTTGAACTGGGGGGCACTTGGGACAGACTGGGGAGCACTGGGGTGAACTGGGGGGCAATGGGGATGGACTGGGGCAAACTGGGGACGGACTGGGGCAAACTGAAGGGCACTGGGAATGGACTGGGGCAAACTGGAGGGCACTGGGAGTGAACTGGGAGGCACTGGGGGTGGATGGGGGGCACTGGGGCAAACTCAGGGGGACTGGGGAGTGCTGGGGCTGGCTACAGCTAGACTGGGGAGTGTACTGGGAGGCACTGGTCTGTACTGGGAGGCACTGGGCTGTACTGGGGAAGGTGCTGGCCTCTCTTGGGCCAATTTGGGCATCACTGGAACACCTGGGAGGACCCTGGGCTGTACTGGGAGGACCCTGGGCCATGCTGGGAGGACCCTGAGCCATGCTGGGAGGACCCTGACCATGCCCCTTGCCCACAGGACGCTGGGGCTGCAGCGCCCAGCCTTAATCAGCATCTTCAGAGCCTTCCTCCTCCTCTTCCTCGCCGGCCACATCTCCTACCTGAGCCTCGTGCGCTTCGACTATGGCTACAACCTGGTGGCCAACGCTGCTGCTGGTGGGCTGGGGGCACTGGGAGGGACTGGGATGCACTGGGGCTGTGTCAGGGGTCAGTCTGTGCCCTCCTGTCCCTGAGCCCCAGTTTCCCAGGCATGCTGAGCAGGGGTTTGGGTATCCCCACGTTCCTGAGCTCCCCATTTTCATGGAATTTTGGACAACCCCTGTCCCTGATCCCCCTCATTGTTTCCCCAGGAATTCTGACAGAGTTTGGACACCCCCTGCCCCTGATTTCCCCTGTTTCCCCAGGAATTCTGACTGGGGTTTGAGATGTGCCTGTGTTCTCCTGTTTTCCAGGAATTCTGACAGAATTTGGGCACCCCCCCTCTCCCTGATCCCCCTTCCTGTTTTCTCAGGAATTCTGACTGGGGTTTTGTCCCTGATCTTCCTTGTTTCCCCAAGAATTCTTTCAGAGTTTGAGCACCCCCTCTCCCCTCTCTGTTCCCCAGCAATTCTCCCCATGCTTTGCCCACCCCCCTGAGCTCTCAGTGCTGCTGTTTTTCCGTTTCCCTTATCCCAGGCACACTGACAGTGTTCCCCCTGTGTTCCCCTGTCCCAGGCACACTGACAGTGTTTCCCCTGTGTTTCCCTTATCCCAGAGATGCTGACAGTGTATTCCCTGTGTTTTCCCCTGTCCCAGGCACACTGACAGTGTGTTCTCTGTGTTTCCCCTTATCCCAGGCACACTGACAGTGTATTCTCTGTGTTTCCCCTTATCCCAGGCACACTGACAGTGTGTTCCCTGTGTTTCCCTTATCCCAGGCACACTGACAGTGTATTCCCTGTGTTCCCCTGTCCCAGGCACACTGACAGTGTTCCCCCTGTGTTTCCCTTATCCCAGAGATGCTGACAGTGTATTCCCTGTGTTTTCCCCTGTCCCAGGCACACTGACAGTGTATTCCCTGTGTTCCCCTGTCCCAGGCACACTGACAGTGTTCCCCCTGTGTTTCCCTTATCCCAGAGATGCTGACAGTGTATTCCCTGTGTTTTCCCCTGTCCCAGGCACACTGACAGTGTATTCCCTGTGTTTCCCTTATCCCAGGCACACTGACAGTGTGTTCCCTGTGTTCCCCTTATCCCAGAGATGCTGACAGTGTATTCTCTGTGTTTCCCCTTATCCCAGGCACACTGACAGTGTTCCCCCTGTTTCCCTCATCCCAGACACACTGACAGTGTATTCCCTGTGTTTCCCTTATCCCAGGCACACTGACAGTGTTCCCCCTGTGTTTCCCTTATCCCAGGCACACTGACAGTGTATTCCCTGTGTTTCCCTTATCCCAGGCACACTGACAGTGTATTCCCTTATCCCAGGCACACTGACAGTGTATTTCCTCTGTTTCCCCTGTCCCAGGCACACTGACAGTGCTTTCCCATTTCCCCCATCCCAGGGATGCTGACGGTGGCGTGGTGGCTGCGCTGGTGCCTGCGGCAGGGCCGGCGTTTGCCGCACGTGTGGAAATGCGCGGCCGCGGTGCTGCTGCTGCAGGCGCTGGCGCTGCTCGAGCTGCTCGACTTCCCCCCCCTGGGCTGGGTGCTGGACGCCCACGCGCTCTGGCACATCGGGACCATCCCCCTCAACGTGCTCTTCTACAGGTCTGTGACGGCCCAATCACACTTGAAATAAAATTAAAAATAGGGGTGAGGGGCTCCCCATGTTCCCCAGGGAGATGCAGGGGTTTGGGGGGCTCTGGCACATCAGAACCATCCCCCTCAACGTGGTCTTCTACAAGTCTGTGACACCCCAATCCCATCAAAAATAGAATTAAAAATAGGGGTGAGGGGCTCCCCATGTTCCCTAGGGAGGTGCAGGGGTGCAGAGCTTCCCCCCAGGGGAAGGGTTTGGGGGGCTCTGGCACATCAGGGCCATCCCCCTCAACCTGCTCTTCTACAGGTCTGTGACACCCCGATTCTGTCCAAAATAAAATTAAAAATAGGGGTGAGGGGCTCCCCATGTTCCCCAGGGAGATGCAGGTGTTTGGGGGGCTCTGGCACATCAGGGCCATCCCACTCAACGTGCTCTTCCACAGGTCTGTGACACCCCAATCACACTTAAAATAAAATTAAAAATAGGGGTGAGGGGCTCCCCATGTTCCCCAGGGAGATGCAGGGGTTTGAGGGGTTCTGGCACATTGGGACCATCCCCCTCAATGTGCTCTTCTACAGGTCTGTGACACCCCAATCACACTTAAAATAAAATTAAAAATGGGGCTGAGGGGCTCCCCATGTTCCCCAGGGAGATGCAGGTGTTTGGGGGGCTCTGGCACATCAGGGCCATCCCACTCAACGTGGTCTTCTACAGGTCTGTGACACCCCAATCCTGTCCAAAATAAAATTAAAAATAGGAATGAGGGGGTTCCCATGTTCCCTAGGGAGATGCAGGGGTTTGGGGGGCTCTGGCACATCGGAACCATCCCCCTCAACGTGCTCTTCTACAGGTCTGTGACAGCCCAATCACACTTGAAATAAAATTAAAAATAGGGGTGAGGGGCTCCCCATGTTCCCCAGGGAGATGCAGGGGTTTGAGGGGTTCTGGCACATCAGGACCATCCCCCTCAATGTGCTCTTCTACAGGTCTGTGACACCCCAATCCTGTCCAAAATAAAAATTAAATTTAAAATTAAAATTAAAAAATTAAATATAAAAAAATACAGGTCAGTGACTTCCCCATCCCATTGAAAATAAAATTAAAAATCCAGGTCAGCGACCTCCCCAATCCTATCTAAAATAAAATTAAAAGTGCAGGTCAGTGACCCCCCCCCCCCCATTTAAAATAAAATAAAATAAAACATTAAAAGAAACAATATTATATTAATAATATTAACTATTAAATATTAATATTAAATAATATTAAATTTAAAATAAAATTACATTAATAATAATGAAATTTTAATTAAAAATAAATAAAATTAAATGTAAAATTAAAAGCAAATAAAACTAAATTAAAAACGAAATACGATTAAAAATACAGGTCAGTGACCTCCCCCAATCCCATCTAAAATAAAATTAAAATACAGGTCTGTGACACCCCAATCCCATCTAAAATAAAATTAAAAATACAGGACTGTGACCCCCCCAATCCTATCTAAAATAAAAATTAAATTTAAAATTAAAATTTAAAAATTAAATTAAATAAAAAATAAATTAAAAATACAGGTCAGTGACCCCCCCCAATCCTATCTAAAATAAAATTAAAAATATGGGTCAGTGATGCCCCCATCCCACTTAAAATAAATTAAATTAAATATAAAATTAAAATAAACAATAATTAATATTAATATTAAATAATATTAAATATTAGATAAAATTATATTGATAAGGATAAAATTAAAATTAATAAAATTAAATAAAATTTTAAAATTCAATTAAGATTAAGTAAAAAATTAAATAAAATAAAAGCACAGGCCAGCGACCCCCACCTCCCTCTTTAAAATAAATTAAAGATAAAATTAAAATAAATAAAATTAAATAAAATTCAAAATACAGGTCAGTGACACCCCCAATCCTATCTAAAATAAAATTAAAAGTAGGGGTGAGGGGCTCCCCGAGCTCCCCAGGGAGGTGCAGGGGTGCAGAGCTTCCCCCCGCTATCTGTGGGGCTCTGCTGGGGTTTGGGGGTGCTGGGGACTCTGTTGGGGGATCCCCCATGGAATTGGGGTGCTCAGCACCCCCTCAGTTCCCCACGGGATGTTCTTTCCCCTGTGCCATGCCCAGACCCCCCCATCCCCGCCTTGAAATGGGGGTGCTGGAGGCACCCCAGGCTTGCTGTGCTCAGTTTTGGGGTTCAAGCCCCCCCTAAACCCCTCCTTTGTCCCCCCAGTTTCCTGATGGACGACAGCCTCTACCTCCTGAAGGCCAACTCCGACCTCTTCAAAGTGGACTAGAGCTGCTGGGGGGGGGTGGGCAGAGCCCCCCGTGCCCCCCAGGGCTGTGCCCTGCCCTGTGCCAAGCAACCCCCCAGCCCCCCCTGGCCACGGCCTCCTGACCCCCCCGTTTGCCTTCTGAGGTTTGTGGTACCCCCCCAGACCCCCCATGCCCCCCATGTGGGCACTGAGGGGTTCAGGAGAGCTGAGAGCCCCCCAAATCCTCCCCATGCTGAGCTGGGGGACCCCAATGAGGTGACAGTGGCTGTTTGGGGACAGGTGGGTGATTTGGGGGTGTCCAGGACAGCTGAGAGCCCCCCAAATCCTCCCCATGCTGAGTTGGGGACCCCAATGAGGTGACAGTGGCTGTTTGGGGACAGTGGGTGATTTTGACAGGATTTGTGGGGGGTCCAGCACATCTGAGCCCCCCCAAACCCTCCCCATGCTGAGCTGGGGACCCCAATGAGGTGACAGTGGCTGTTTAGGGACAGGTGGGTGATTTGGGGGGGCTCCAGGACAGCTGAGAGCCCCCCCAAACCCTCCCCATGCTGAGCTGGGGGACCCCAATGAGGTGACAGTGGCTGTTTGGGGACAGGTGGGTGATTCTGACAGGATTTGGGGGGGCTCCAGCCCATCTGAGCCCCCCCAAACCCTCCCCATGCTGAGCTGGGGACCGCCCCCCCCCCCCATGAATGAGGTGACAGTGGCTGTTTGGGGACAGGTGGGTGATTTTGGGGGGTCTGTGTGCATGGGGGGGCTCTGGCGGGGGTGGGGGGTGTTGTGTGGGTGCCTTGGGGCTGGGGGTGCCCCCTCCCAGCCCAGAGGGGCTGTGCCCCCCCATTTCCCCCCTCCCTGGGTGTGTTGTGGGTGTGAATAAAGCTGAGTTTAATCTGTGAGCTGCTGGGTTTGGGTTCGTGTCCCCTGTCCCAAGGGCCCCCCGGTCCCCGTGTCTGTCCCCCACCCCACAGTGTACCCCATTCCCCTTTGCTGTCACCCCATTCCCACCCTGCTTCACTCTGTCCCACCCCATGTGCCCCAAAATTCCCTCCAGGTGTCCCAAACCCCCTCAGCACACCCCATATTGCACCGCTCACCCACCCCATACCTGCCCTGCACCCCGTTTGCCACCCTGCTCGCACCCCATTCTCCCTCTGTGTACCCCATTCTCCCCATCCAGGGGTCCCTGAGCCCCCCAAAATCTCCCTGTGCACCCTCCCCACACCCTGAGCACAACCTTAGCCCTGATTGTCACCATCCTGTGCCACAGCCCCAGTCCTTATTGTCACCATCCTGTGGCACAACTTGTGCCCTTATTGTCACCATCCTGTGTCCTTTATTGTCACCATCCTTTGCCCTTTATTGTCACCGTCCTGTGCCACAACCTCAGCCCTTATTGTCACCATCTTCTGCCACAACCTTAGCCCTTATTGTCACCATCCCCTGCCACCTTTATTGTCACCATCCTATGCCACCTCAGCCCTTATTGTCACTATCCCCTGCCCTTTTTTGTCACCATCCTTTGCCCTTTATTCTCACCATCCTGTGCCACAACCTGAGCCCTTATTGTCACCATCTTCTAGCACAACCTTAGCCCTTATTGTCATCCCCTGCCACCTTTATTGTCACCATCCTCTGCCCTTTATTGTCACCATCCTGTGCCACAACCCTGGCCCTTATTGTCACCATCCCCTCCCTTATTGTCACCATCCCTTGCCACCTTTATTGTCACCATCTTCTGCCACAACCTGTGCCCTTACTGTCACCATCTTCTGCCACTACCCCAGCCCTTATTGTCACCATCCCCTGCCCTTTATTGTCACCATCTTCTACCCAATCTCAGCCCTTATTGTCACCATCCTGTGCCACAACCTCAGCCCTTTATTGACACCATCCCCTGCCCTTTATTGTCACCATCTTCTGCCACAACCCCAGCCCTTATTGTCACCATCCCCTGCCCTTTATTGTCACCATCCTATGCCACAACCCTGGCCCTTATTGTCACCATCCTCTGCCACCTTTATTGTCACCATCCTCACCCTTTATTGTCACCATCCCCTGCCCTTTATTGTCACCATCCTCTCCCCTTTATTGTCACCATCCCCTGCCCTTTATTGTCACCATCCTATGCCACAACCCTGGCCCTTATTGTCACCATCCTCTGCCACCTTTATTGTCACCATCCTCACCCTTTATTGTCACCATCCTCACCCTTTACTGTCACCATCCAGCCTTTATTGCCTCCATCCCTCCCCACCCTCGGCGCTGCCGGGCATGCCGGCATTTCCCGCCCATTCCCCAGTGATTTCCCGGCCATCCCCCTCACGTTTCCAGCGGTTTTTGCGCGTGGGCGAAGAACACGCCGTCCACATCATCCACGCCGGTGCGGAGCGCGGGGGGCATCGCGTAGGAGCGCAGCTCCCGCAGCGCGAACCCCGCGGCCGCCAGCGCCTCCCGCACATCGGACTCCTCCAGCGGCACCACGGGCAGCCGCGCCGGACCCGCCAGGTAGAAGGACTCGCCCAGAGCCCCCAGCAGCACAAGGTGTCCCCCCGGTCGCAGCAGGGTCCCCACGTGGCGCAGAGCCCGCAGGAAGGCGGCGCGGTCGGCGCTCACGGCCTCCAGGCAGAAGGCGGAGAGCAGCGCGTCGGCCCGGGGGCGCAGCGGGGCCCCCAGAGGCTCCGGGCGGTGAACGTCGATGGGCAGGATCCGGCGGAGGCGCTGGCGGAGACGGCGCTGTTTGTCCTGCCAGGGCTCGCTGGGGACGGGGGGAATTGGGGAGTAAGGGAAAAGGGGAGTGGGGATGGGGATGGGGGGTGTGGGGAGGGGATGGACCCCGAAAAACGCGGGGATGGGGGGTGGGATTGGTCCAGACAGGGATGTGGGGATGGGGTCAATCCAGTGTCCAAGGGGATGTGGAGAGGGGATGGACCCCGAAAATGCGGGGATGGGGGGTGGGATTGGTCCAGACAGGGATGTGGGGATGGGGTCAGTCCCGTGGGGATGTGGGGATGGGCTCAATCCAGTGTCCAAGGGGATGTGGGGATGGGATTGACCCAGAAAAGGTGGGGATGGGGGGGTGGGATCAGTCCAGACAGGGATGTGAGAATGGGGTCAATCCCGTGGGGATGTGGGGATGGGGTCAATCCAGTGTCCATGGGGATGTGGGAATGGGGTCAATCCAGTGTCCACGGGGATGTGGGGATGGGATTGATCCCGAAAACACGGGGATAGGGGGTGGGATTGGTCCAGACAGGGATGTGGGGATGGGGTCAATCCAGTGTCCATGGGGATGTGGGGAGGGGATGGACCCCGAAAACATGGGGATGGGGTGGGATTGATCCACACAGGGATGTGGGGATGGGATCATGGGACCAATCCAATGTCCATGGGGATAAAGGGATGGGGTCAGTCCAGACAGGGATGCGGGGATGGGATCAATCCAGTGTCCACGTGGATGTGGGAATGGGATCAGTCCAGTGTCCACGGGGATAAGGGGATGGGATCAACCCAGTATCAATGGGAATATGGGAATGGGATCAGTCCAGTGTCCACAGGGATGTGGGGATGGGGTTGATCCAGATCAGACAGGGATGTGGGGAGATCAATCTAGTGTCTGTGGGGTGGGATCAGTCCAGCATCCACGGGGATGTGGGGATGGGGTTGATCCAGTGCCCATAGCAATGTGGGAATAGGATCAATTCAATATCCACAGGGAAAAGGGAGTGGGATCAACCTGGCACCCAGGGGAGTGTGGGGATGGGATTGGTGTGGCACACACAGATCCCTGTAGGGATGGGAAGAACCCAGCACATGGAGGGATGTGGGGATGGGAAGAACGAAGCAGACAAAGGGAGGTGAGGATGGAATTCTGCAGGGATATGGGGTGGGATGGTGCAGGGAAGCAGGGATTGGGTGGCCATTGACCTGGGACACACAGGGAGGTGGGGATGGGATCGATTTGGCACACATGGGGATGTGGGGACAGGATCCTGCAGGGATATGGGGTGGAATGCCCATTCCAGAACCCACAGGAGACTCAGGAGCAAGATCCTGTGAGGATCAACCCTTCACCCACAGGCTCAGAGAGAGGATTCCATGGATATCTGAGGCTGGGATCCTGCAGGGACAAGGGGCTGTGAACCCATGGGATTTGGGAACAGCGTCTGTGAGGATGTGGGGCCGTGATGCCAATGGGATTTTGGTGCCAGGGTCCTGTAGGGATCCCCTCAGCATTTTCCATTTCTGTAGCTGTGATCCCATGGGATTCAGGGACACTTCTACAGGGGTCTGTGAGGACCTGGATCTGCAATCCCGTGCATTTTGGGGACACAATCCAGCAGGGACCACCCCAGCACCCCCCTCCCACGGCCCCCCCCCGAGCCCCCCGAGCCCCCCTACCCGCGCCCCTCGATCTTGCAGACGTGCTGGATGAACGGGCTCCAGTCGAAGGCTCCGGGCTCGCCCCGCGCCCACCGGCCGAGCTCCTCCCTGTTCACCGCCAGGAAATCGGTGGCCACGATCTCCTCGAAGTGGTCGCAGGCGCTCAGCAGTTGGTAAATGGTGGGGCCCGAGCCCACATCGATCAGCGTCCGCCCTCGGATCTCACCTGGGAAGGGACAGCACGTGTCTGGGAGGGACCCGCACAGCAACCGGGAAAACCAGGGAGGAGCAGAAGATGCTCCATGCCTCAGTTTCCCCAACCCACTGGGAATCCCTGGGAAAACCAGGGAGGAGTAGAAGAACTGCCCCCAGCTCCGTGCCTCAGTTTCCCCATCCCAAAGGGGGTCCCCGATAAAAACCAGGGACGAGCAGAGGAGCTGTCCCTGCGTGCTCTGTGCCTCAGTTTCCCCAACCCACTGAAGATCCCTGGGAAAACCCGGGAGGAGCAGGGGAGCTGCCCTCGGGTGCTCCGTGCCTCAGTTTCCCCACCCCACTGGGAATCCCTGGGAAAACCAGGGAGGAGTAGAAGAGCTGCCCCCAGCTCCGTGCCTCAGTTTCCCCACCCCACTGGGGGTCCCCGCCGCTTTCCCCTCACCGAAGGTCTCGGCCATTACATGTCTGGGAGGGATCCCCACAACAAGCCGGGGGACTGGGAAAACCCAGGTGGAGCAGAGGAGCTGCTCCGTGCCTCAGTTTCCCCAGCCCAATGGGGGTCCCCGGTAAAAACCAGGGAGGAGCAGAGAATGCTCCGTGCCTCAGTTTCCCCACCCCAATGGGGGTCCCCGCCGCCTTCCCCTCACCGCTGCCCTCGGGTGCTCCGTGCCTCAGTTTCCCCAACCCACTGAGGGTCCCCAGGAAAACCAGGGAGGAGCAGAGGAGCTGTCCCTGCGTGCTCCGTGCCTCAGTTTCCCCACCCCAATGGGAGTCCCCGGGAAAACCAGAGAGGAGCTGACCCCGGGTGCTCCGTGCCTCAGTTTCCCCACCCCAATGGGGGTCCCCGCCGCCTTCCCCTCACCGCTGGCGAAGGTCTCGGCGAGGCATCGCAGCTTCCAGGGCACCACGAACTCCTCGGAGGAGAAGTCGGCCCGGGGCGGCAGGTAATTGTTGCGCAGGTACGCGCGGGGGTCGAAGTGCTCGTAGCCCTCTCGGAGCGCGGCCGGGCTGCTCATGGCGAGGGGAAATGCGGCTCCGGCCCCGCCGCCGCCGCTTTTTATCCCTGCCCGGCCCGGGAGGGGCCGCGGGGAGCCGAGACAGCGCCATCCATCCGCCCCGCATCCCTCCATCCATCCATCATCCACCCGCATCCCTCCATCCATCACCCATCCCGCCTAACCCGGTTAGCGCCAGCGCCCCGGAGCCATCCCGGAGCTGATAACGGAGCTGATAAGGGATCCGCCGCCTTCACCGGGTTCTGGGAATCCAGGAATGCTGTCCCCGTGTCTGGGAGAGTCTGTCCCCACACCCCGAGATGTGGCTGGGACTCCCCTGGGCTGCCCCAGCTCGTGGGGGTCCCGTGGGATGAGGATGGAGAGGGATTGGGGAAAGGATGAGGATGGAGAGGGATTGGGATGAAGACGGAGGGGGATTGGGAAAGGGATGAAGATGAAGAGGGTGGGATAGGGGTGAGGATGAAGAGGGACTGAGATAGGGATGGGTATGGATTGGGATAGGGATGAGGATGGAGGGGGTGGGACAGGGATGAAGATGGAGGAGAATTGGGAGAGGGGATGAGGATGAAGAGAGGGATGAAGATGGAGGGAATTGGGATAGGGATGGAGAGGGATTGGGAGAGGGATGAGGATGGAGGGGGTGGGACAGGGATGAAGATGGAGGAGAATTGGGAGAGGGGATGAGGATGGAGAGGGGAATTGGGACAAGGATTAGGATGGAAGGGGAATTGGGAGAGGGGTAAAAATGGGATGGGGATAGGAAGGCTTTGGAATTATGTGGGGGTTTGGGGTGGGGATGGGAAGGGATTAGAACAAAATGGGGATTGGGATTGGGATGGAAATGTGGAGGGATTTGGGTGAAATGGGATGGGGATGAGAATGGGAAGGGATTAGAAAGAGGAGAGGATTGGGATTGGGATTGGGATTGGGATTGGGAAGGAGATTAGGATGGAAAGGCACTGGAATGATGTGGGGTTTGGGATGGGGATGGGAAGGGATTGGGATGGGCCCCTCTGAGCTCTCCATCACCCGTGCTGGACTCAGCCCAGCTCTGGCAGGAGTCAGTGCCACCCCTGCCAGCTCCCAGTGCCACGCCTGCCAGCTCCCAATGCCACCCCTGCCAGCTCCCAGTGCTCCCAGTGCCCCCAGTTCTCCCAGTGCTCCCAATTTCCCCAGTGCTCCCAGTGCCCCCAGGGCTCCCAATGCCCCCAGTGCCCCCCCTGCCAGCTCCCAGTGCCCCCAGTGCCCCCAATTTCCCCAGTGCTCCCAGTGCCCCCAATTTCCCCAGTGCTCCCAATGCCCCCAGTGCCCCCCCTGCCAGCTCCCAGTGCCCCCAGTGCCCCCAATTTCCCCAGTGCCCCCAGTGCCCCCAATTTCCCCAGTGCTCCCAGTGCCCCCAGTTCTCCCAGTGCTCCCAATGCCCCCAGTGCTCCCAGTGCCACCAGTGCCCCCAGTGCCCCCAATTTCCCCAGTGCTCCCAGTGCTCCCAGCACCCCAGTATGAGGAGCAGGGTGGTTTCCACATTTGGGGCTGGGGGCTCTGTGAGACCCCAAACCCTTCCCGTGCCCGATGTGCCAGGCTGAGGGCGCAGGGCCAGGGGAGGGCACAGGGAGGGGACAGGGCCTGGCGGGGACCCAGGGACAGCGGGATCCGCGCTGGGAACAGCTAATCTGGGCACTGCAGGGCCTGGCACCGGGTGGGCGATGCGGGGGGGGGGGGGGGGGGGTGTTATATAACCACAACCCCCCCCCCCCCCTCACCCACCCAGACCCCCCCAGTCCCATCAGACACCGGGTCCCGCCAGCTGCCGTGCCTCAGTTTCCCCGAGTGCCCCACACACGGTTCCCCTCGCCCTAAATCTTGCCCCCCACCCTTGTACCCCCCCCCCCCCCCCCAAACAGACTCTGCCGTGCCAAGGTAGAGTTTTTGCAGCTTCTTTGCCCGGTTTTATTGCCGTACAAAGAGCGCGCTTTGTACAACCCCCCACTCCCCCCAGGCTTTCAGTCATCCTCATCCTCATCCTCATCCTCATCCTCATCCTCTCACTCCCTTCTTCTCGCCAGGGAAACTGAGTCACGCCGGAGCTGCCGGGAGCCCCCCGAAGGGCGGGGTCCTCATCCTCATCCCCACCGGCCTCCACCGCGCCCGCAGCGGGCTGGGGTCCCAAGCGATGGGAACCCACCCCCACCTGCCCCAATCCTTCTTTTCGGGGGGCGGCTGAGCCCCCCCGGCCCCCCAACATCACCCTGCTGCCCCCCCACCCCGCACCCCGAGCGCCCCCGGCCCCTCAGCCCCGCTGGGCTTCGTGCGAGAGGGAGCGGGAGAGGGTGCGGGGGACGCCGCCCTTGGCCCCGCGCAGGTCCGAGGGGGCGAACAGGGGCACGGGGAAGGTGCGGGCGTAGGGCAGGAGGTGCTGGGCCAGGGGCTGCCCCAGGACCCCCACCCTGAGCAGCCCCCAGGGCGAGCGCTGCTGCAGCACCCGCACGGCCCCGCGCTGCTCCAGCGACTCCCGGCGCTGCGCGTCCGCCTCCCGCCGGCACCACCTGGGCACGGACAGAGCCTCACACCCTGCTCGGAGCCCTCGGGGTCACCCCGGCCCGGCAGGAGCCCCGGAGAGCCCCGGGTGCTGCCCCACTCCATGGCAGAACCCCCCAAGTCCCACATCCTAGCTGAGCCCCGGGAGACCGCCATAGGAACCCTTGGAGACCCCCACGAGAACCCCTGGAGACCCCCATGGGACCCCTGGAGACCCCCATGGGACCCCTGGAGACGCCCAAAGGAACCCCTGGAGACCCCCATGTGCCGCCCCTCTCCATGGGAGAACCCCCCATGTCCCACATCCTAGCTGAGGCCCTGGAGACCCCCATCGGAACCCTTGGAGACCCCCAAAGGAACCCCTGGAGACCCCCATGTGCCGCCCCACCCCATGGGTGAACCCACCCCATATCCCATATTCCAGCTGAGCCTCACAGGAACCCCTGGAGACCCCCATAGGAACCCCAGGGGACCTCCATGTGCCGCCCCACTCCATGGGAGAACCCCCATATCCCACCTCAGCCCCATGGGAACACCTGGAGACCCCCATGAGAACACCTGGAGACCCCTGGGTGCCGCCCCACTCCATGGCAGAACCCCCCAAGTCCCACATCCTAGCTGAGCCCCGGGAGACCACCATAGGAACCCTTGGAGACCCCCACGAGAACCCCTGGAGACCCCCAAAGGAACCCCAGGGGACCCCCATGTGCCGCCCCACCCCATGGGAGAACCCCCATATCCCACCTCAGCCCCATGGGAACACCTGGAGACCCCCAGGGGACCCTTGGAGACCCCCAAAGGAACCCCTGGAGACCCCCATGAGAACACCTGGAGATCCCCATGGGACCCCTGGAGAGCCCCATGGGCCGCCCCTCTCCATGGGAGAACCCCCCCCATATCCCATATTCCAGCTGAGCCCCACAGGAACCCCTGGAGACCCCCAAAGGAACTCCTGGAGACCCCCATGAGAACCCCTGGAGACCCCCAGTGCCGCTCCTCTCCACGGGAGAACCCCCATATCCCACATCCCAGCTCAGCCCCATGGGAACCCCCGAAGACCCCCACGGGAACCCCCACGGGGACCCCCACGTTCTCCTCGCCCTTTATGGAATCCCGGCATCCCCCAGCCCCATAAAAAACCCCCCAATTTCTTCACAGGAACCCCTGAGATCTTCCCAACCCCTCTTGGGTACCCCCCACCACCTCCCTGGACCTTCCCTGACCGCACAGAGACCCTCGGAAACCCCAAAATCCCCTGGGAACCTCCTGATTTGGGACACGAGACCCCATGGAAACACAGGTTTGGGACTCTTGGGCTGCCCAAAACCCCACTGGAGTCTCCTACAGCCCCAAACCCCCATGGAAACCCCCAATTTTGGAACCACCCCACAAACCCATGGAAACCCCATATCTTGGCACCCTTGGAGCCCCCCAAAACCCAATGGAAACCCCCAATTTTGGAACCACCCCACAAACGCAATGGAAACCCCATATCTTGGGACCCTTGGAGCCCCTCAAGACCCTATGGAGACCCCATAATTTTGGAACCACCCCACAAACCCAATGGAAACCTCATATTTTGGAACACTTGGAGCCCGCCACAACCCCATGGAAACCCCACAATTTTGGAACCACCCCACAAACCCATGGAAACCTCATATTTTGGGACACTTGGAGACCACCACAAATCCACGGAAACCCCAAATTTCAGAACCCCACAACCCAAACCTCCACAACAAACCCCTCAAATCCTCCAGCACCCGATGCCCCCGTGCCCCCAGGACCCCTCAGATCCCTGGCACCCCCTGGGACCCTCTGGGATTCTTGGGTCTACCCAAGTTTGGGACCCTTGGGCTGCCCAAAACCCCATATCTTGGCACCCTTGGAGCCCCTCAAGACCCTATGGAGACCCCACAATTTTGGAACCACCCCACAAACCCATGGAAACCTCATATTTTGGGACACTTGGAGACCACCACAAATCCATGGAAACCCCAAATTTCAGAACCCCACAACCCAAACCTCCACAACAAACCCCTCAAATCCTCCAGCACCCGATGCCCACCATACCCCTGGCACCCCTTGGCACCCCCCTGGCCGTGCCCCTCACCCCTCCTCGGGTCGGGAGCTGAGCTCCAGGTCCAGCCACTCGGCGCTGAAGGTTTCTCTCCTGCCCACGTCCTCCTCCTGCACCCGGCAGCCCAGGCGGGCCGAGAAGAGCCCCCCGGAGCCCCCCAACACCGCAGGTCCCACCATGGCGCCGCTTCCCCCCTCCCCCCGTGCCCCTTCTGCTTTTATGGCCCCGCCGGGGCTATTTTGGGAGGCACCGAGCGCTGCCAAGGAGGGGGGGTGGCACCTCGGACACGTGTGTGGCACCCACGGGGGTGTCCCCTCCCCTTCCCGCCTTGGGGACGCGGGGCAGAGCCTGCCAGCAACGTGAGGGCACCGGCAGGACCCGCCCTGGCACCTGCCCAGGGCACGGCTGGCCTTTGCCTGAGCCCTGCGTGCCAGCCCAGTGCCACCCACGGCACAGTGCCACCCACGGCGGCCACAGCGACAGAGGGACATCGGGGACCCCTTCAGAGAGACATTGGGGTCCCCCTCAGAGGGATATTGGGGTCACCTTCACAGGGACATTGGGGTCACCCTCAAAGGGACACTGGGGTCCCCCTCAGAGGGACATTGGGGTGCTCCTCACAGGGACATTGGGGTCCCCTTCAGAGGGACATTGGGGTCCCCCTCACAGCGATATTGGGGTCACTGTCACATGGACATTGGGGTCCCCCTCACAGGGACATTAGGGTCCCCTTTACAGGGATATTGGGGTCCCCCTCACAGCGATATTGGGGTCACCTTCACAGGACATTGGGGTCACCCTCAAAGGGACACTGAGGTCACTGTCACAGGGACATCGGGGTCCCCCTCAAAGGGACATTGGGGTTACTGTCACATGAACATTGGGGTCCCCTTCAGAGGGACACTGGGGTCACTGTCACAGGGATATTGGGGTCACATTCAAGGGGACATTGGGGTCCCCCTTGGAGGGACACTGGGGGCCCATTCAGAGGGACATTGGGGTCACCCTCAGAGGGATATTGGGGTCTCCTTCAGAGGGACACTGGGGACAGCCCAGGACAGGGGTTTGGGGCTGTAGGGACCCCCAAATGGGTATTTGTAGGGCCAGCAGTTGGGTGGCAGTGACCCAGTGGAGGTGGCTGGTGACAGAAAGGACAGGGCTGGTGACAGAGGGGATGTGAGGATGGTGACAGAGGGGACAGGGCTGGACAGCCCCCAGAGCTGCCCCCCAAGTGTGGGGGTCCCACCCCAGGGGATGAACCTGGGGCTGGAGGGACACTGGGGACAGACAGACAGACAGAGATGCTCCAGGTGGATGGAGCTGCTGGTGCCACCACAGGGTTGGGGACAGTGCCACCCACGGGCAGTGCCCCAAGGAGCCTGGAGCCCCCCTTTAGCACTGGGGGGGGTCTTCAGGGTGACCCCAACCCCACATCTGCCCCCACCCCTCCATTCACTGCCTGACAAACCCACACAGGTAACCCAAACCTGCAAACAGTGCAAGGCTTTAATTCATCCCCCACAAATTTGGGGGGTGGGGGGGGGGAGGGTCTGGACCCCCCAGACCCCCAGGGGGGTGCAGAGAGCCCTGGGGGGGGGGCTGTGGGTGCCCCCCATCCCAGCACAGCCCCCACACTGCTGCTGCTGCTGTTTTTAGAGCAGCACACGGAGCTCACACGGAGCTCACAGGTAGGGGAGGAGCTGCAGCTGCCCCCGCACCCCCACCCCCAAACCCCCCCCCCCCGCACCCCCAAAATGGAGCAAAGTCTCTGCTTAAGGCAAATCCCGCGCTGGCTCCGCCCGGAGCTGCAGCTTGGGAAGGAAGGAGGGAAGGAAGGAGGGAAGGAGGGGGCTCAGCCAGAGCCAAGGGGGGTTTGGGGGTGTCACTGGGGTGGGGGGGGGGTCACAAATTGTGCCTTGAGGCGCTGAGCCTGGCACAGGGCTCAGCTGGGACATGGGCACCTCCTCTGTCCCCTCTTCCTCAGGGAACTGGGGAGCAGGGACAGCAAACTGGGGTGCCACTGACATGAATATGGGGATGTCACTGACACCAATGTGGGGGTGACAGTCACAGCGATCTGGGGGTGCCACTGACACCAATCTGGGAGTGCCAGTGACACCAATCTGGGGGTGCCACTGACACTAATGTGGGGGTACCAGTCACACCAATGTGGGGGTGCCAGTGACAGCGATCTGGGGGTACCAGTCACACCAATCTGGGGGTGCCACTGACACCAATGTGGGCGTGCCAGTGACACCAATGTGGGGGTACAAGTTACACCAATCTGGGGGTGCCAGTGACACCAATGTGGGGGTACCAGTCACACCAAGCTGGGGGTGCCACTGACACCAATCTGGGGATCTCAGTGACACCAACCTGCGGGTGCCACTCACAGCGATCTGGGGGTGCCAGCTGAGCCCCCAACCTGATTTTGGGGAGGGGGGGCCCTGCCCAGCCCCCAGGGCAGGGATTTGGCACAGAACAGTCGGGTCCAGCCCCCCTGAGCATTGGTGGGAGGAGAGGCTGAGCCCCCCTGGCTGGTATGGGGGGACCCCTCCTCGCCTGGGGGGGTGCAGGGTCCTGTCCCCATGGCCAGAGAGGGCCAGAATGTCCTCAGGGCGTGGGCAGAGCTCGGCCCAGAGAGCAGAGAAGGTTCTGGAAGGTTCTCAGGCCTTGGAGCAGAGCTCGGCCACGCGCTGGCGCAGGTGGAAGGCGAACTCGAACATGGTGGCGGCCAGGCTCTGGTGGATCAGGTACCTGGGCAGGCGACCCTGGGGACACAGGACAGGGACACGAGGCCCTGAGGGACCATTTGGAGCTGGGGATTGTCCCCATCCCAACCTTTGGGGGCTGCAGGGACACAGAGCCATGGATGAGGGCTGGGGGTTGGTCCTATCCTGCTCCAGGGTGTTCCAGGATTTGGGCTGGGGGCTGCACCCAGCCTGATGTGGGGGGCTCCAGGGGAGGAGGTGAGGGCTGGTCTGAGGGATGTCCCCTGTGCCATCATCCCATCCTGTTCCAGGGATGCAGGAGCCATGAACGAGGGGTGGGACTTGGCTCTTCCCCAATTCCATCCCTTCCCAATCCATCCTGTCCCATCTCAGAGGGATCCAGGGATGCAGGAGCCATGAATGAGGGTTAGGACTGGGCTCTATCCCCGAATAAACCCCATCCCACCCCTCCCCAGAGGGATCCAGGGGTGCAGGAGCCATGAATGAGGGGTGGGACTGGGCTCTTCCCCAATTCCATCCCTTCCCAATCCATCCTGTCCCATCTCAGAGGGATCCAGGGATACAGGAGCCATGAATGAGGGCTGGGGCTGGGTTCTATCCCCCACTAAACCCCATCCCATCCCTTCCCACCCCATCTTTTCCCATCCCAGAAGGATCCAGGGGTGCAGGAGCCACAAATGAAGGTTGGTACTGGGATCTGCCCCCATCCCACCCCACCCTAGAGGGATCCAGGGATGCAGGAGCCACGAATTAGGGTTGGGATTGGGCTCTTCCCCAAGTCCATCCCTTCCCAATCCATCCTGTCCCATCTCAGAAGGATCCAGGGATGCAGGAGCCACAAATGAGGCTTGGGACTGAGCTCTGCCCCCATCTCATCCCATCCTG
Organism: Ammospiza caudacuta; assembly: GCF_027887145.1. Taxonomy (NCBI): domain Eukaryota; kingdom Metazoa; phylum Chordata; class Aves; order Passeriformes; family Passerellidae; genus Ammospiza; species Ammospiza caudacuta. Next base: position 5,447,996 of record NC_080619.1, read on the forward strand.
TCCCACCCCATCCCATTCCAGGGATGCAGGAGCCACGAATTAGGGTTGGGACTGCCTCTATCCCACCCTGCCCATCCCACCCCAGAGGGATCCAGGAGCCATGAATGAAGGCTGGGACTGGGATCTGCCCCCATCCCACCCCACCCTAGAGGGATCCAGGGATGCAGGAGCCACAAATGAGGATTGGGGCTGCCCCTATCCCTTCCTACCCCATTCTGTCCCACCCCAGAGAGATCCAGGAGCCATGAATGAAGGTTGGGATTGGGCTCTGCCCCCATCCCATCACTTCCCACCCCATTTTGTCCCACTCCAGAAGGATCCAGGGATGCAGGAGCCATGAATGAGGGTAGGGGCTGCCCCTATCCCTTCCCATCCCATCCCATCCCAGGGATGCAGGAGCCACGAATGAAGGCTGGGACTGGGATCTGCCCCCATCTCACCCCATCTTGTCCCATTCCAGAAGAATCTACGGCTGCAGAAGCCCCAAATGAGGGTTGGGGCTGCCCCTATCCCTTCCCACCCCATCCTGTCCCACCCCAGAGAGATCCAGGAGCCATGAATGAAGGTTGAGATTGGGCTCTGCCCCCATCCCATCACTTCCCACCCCATTTTGTCCCACTCCAGAAGGATCCAGGGATGCAGGAGCCATGAATGAGGGTTGGGGCTGCCCCTATCCCTTCCCACCCCATCCCACCCCATCCCATCCCATCCCATTCCAGGGATGCAGGAGCCACAAATGAGGCTTGGGACTGTGCTCTGCCCCCATCCCACCCCTTCCCACCCCATCCTGTCCCACCCCAGGGCTGCAGAGGCACCGCTGGGCGGAGCTGCGGCTCCCGGGCAGCTCCGATCCCATCCCATCCGGGGGAGGAACTGCAACAACGAGCTCGGATTCCTCTAAAAAAGCCCGGCACGACTCACCCCCCTCCGCCTCGGCCTCGGCTCCGAGGTGGGAGATCCACGAAAAAAATAATAAAAATAATAATCCTTGGCTCTGGAGGGAGCTGAGGCAGGGCTGGGAATGCTCCAGGGGCAGGGAGGGATGAGTGGAGAACGATCCCGAGGGTCAGGCAGGCACAGGACATGGGATTGGGGTGCTCCAGCACAGATCTTTTCCTGGAGGGGGAGTTTTCCCTCTGGAGAGGGGGTTTCCCTCTGGAGAGGGGGTTTTCCCTCTGGAGAGGGGGTTTCCCTCGGATCAGGGGCAGGAAAAGTGCGAGGCCGCTGTTCCAGGGTCCATTTCACACAAACACACACGTGTAGGATGCTCCCTGCCCCGAGGAGCAGGAAGGGATGAACCACGGGCTATAAATACTCGCCCAGGGCCGAAGGGAAGAGCCAGGAGCTGCCGAGGGGTCTGGCAGGGCTGGCAGAGCCCCTGGGGAAGGCGCTGGGAGCACTTGGGGGTTATTAATAGCTCGGCATTCCTTCCACGGCGGAGGCGGTGCCGGCACAAGCACAAGGACAAGGAAACTCTTTTCTTCCCCAGCCCCATCACGGGGGGGTTTGTTATCCATCCCCCTGCCCCAAAACCATGCTGGGCACCGGATCCAGGGCAGGAAAACATCCCTGGGGGGAGGAAAACATCCCCTGGGCACAACGGGGTGGGCACGATCTGCTCTTGGAGCTTCCCAAACCTTTTCCCGAAGCGTTTGGCTGCGCTCAGGGGGAGGGGAAGGGGCCGTGGGAGGGGAGGGGAGGGGAGAGGAGGGGGCAGCAGCGCTGCAGCACAGCCGAGGGATGGATGGATGGATGGATGGATGGATGGATGGATGGATGGATGGATGGATGAATGGAGCCTTTGTGCTGCTGCGGCAGCGCTGTTACCACGCCAACCTTCGGTGGAGGAAGGAACGGGGCCAGCTCAGCTCCCGTTCCCGCCCCGTCCCGGTCCCTCCGTGACACCGGCAAGGACAGGCAGCTCCACAAATAGCTCCGGAGCTGGGGCAGCTCGTTTTCCCCACGGTGAAGGAGGATTTTGGGGGGTTGTGGTCGTGCCAGGGGGTTCTGGAGCAGGGAATTGCCCCCCCCCCCCCCCCCCGGCACAAAAGTTGACTCAAAGTGGATTTGGTCACTAAAGAGGATTAAAAACTCTTCTCACCCAGTGCTGCACTCAAAGGTGAAACCCCAAAGTGAGACCTGAAATAAGGAAGAGCTTCCCAAACTCTTCCCACTGAGGGAAAGGAGGGGGATTTTGAAGGAGTTTAACCCCTCACTTGCCAAACCTGAGTCTCTTGAGGGAAGGGCTTGCTAAGGGGGCACTTGTGTGGCTGCTGGGATGCTGGAGCAGGGGGTTGTGGTCCTGTCAGGGGGTTATGGAGCAGGGAATTGCCCCTCTGGAGCATCCCCAGCATTAAACTTGCCATGCTTCAAAGTGGGTTTGGTCACTGAGGAGGATTAAAAATTCCTCTGCCCCAGTCCTGCACTCAGAACTGAAACCCCTGAAATAAGGATGAGCTTCCCAAACTCCCACTGAGGGAAAGGAGGGGGATTTTGGAGCAGTTTAACCCCTCACTTGCCAAACCTGAGTCCCTTCAGGGGCCCCTTGTGCGGCTGCTGGGATGCTGGAGCAGAGCCTTGGGCTGTGCTGGGGATGGGGCTCAGCTGCCTCACCCAGGAACTGCCTTTTACCTTCAGATCTGTGTTGAGGATCCAGATGAAGGTGCAGACCTTGGCATTGCTGGGACATTTCAGCACGATGAATCCTCCAGGTCCATTCTCACCCCTGTGCAGGAAAAGCCAAGAGGGTCAGGCTGGAATTCTGCCTGGGATTCTCTGTGGATGCTCCACATGGAGCTGAGCCTGGCAGCAAAACCCAGAGCCCAGAGGGGCAGGAGCAGATGCTGGGAGCCTGGGAAGGTGTGTGCCTTGGCTCCAGGTGCACGAGCCAGCACGGCAGGGCAGCTTTCCCACAGGTGCCTTGGCAGTGCCCGTGCCAGGGCTGCTGGTGGAGCAGCAGCTCTGCCTCTGCACTGTGCCAGCTGCTCCTCATGGGAAGCTTTCTCTGGGAGCAAACAAGAGGTCCCAAGAAGCTCTGTGTGCTCAGGACAGGCTCAGCACTTGTCACTCCAGCCCCCAGATCCTTCCCAGCACCATCTGATCTGTCTCTGAGACAGGAGCTGTGCACACACAGCCCAAATACAGATTTCCCTTCCCTCTTCAGAACACTCTATTTTTGCTGTGTGCCTTCCTTAAAGGATTTTTCCAGGCCCTGAAGTCCCCAGTTCCTAAATAGACTCAGGCAGCTCCAACAGCTCTGAGATAAAATGTCAATTACTTTAACCAGATTATTGAGAAAACCGAAGTCAGAGTGTGCAGCAGCACAGCTGGGCCCTGGCAGGAACAAGGAGTCCTTGTCTGATGAGCCTGACCCTGCTGGGATCCATCACCAGCCTTTCCCTTTGGAGGGGGAGAGGCCAAAGCCCTGCTGAGATTTTGGGAGCTGCTCCATCCTCCTTTCATCCCTCAATGCCTCAAATTCAGTTTACGAGGAGCAAAAGGCATGTGAGAGGCTCGGAGCCACATCCAGCTGTTTACTGCCCCTCAGAAAATCCTGTTTGGGAATTAACTGTTACATAAACAGGATGTGGGACTGGGATAGAGTTTGTTACTGGTCAGCACCTCCACTCCCCTGAGCTGGGAAACGCCCCAGCAGCGCTGACAGCACAGAGAGTTTCTCAAACAAAGAGAGACGAACAAGGGAAGCGAGGTTCAAGCTCCACAAATAGCTCAGCTTCCTGCAAATCCTGCCAGCAAGGCAGCAGGGCTTGCAGTGAAGCTTGGAGCTCTGGAGAAATGCGTGATCCCAGCTGAAAAAGCAGCACCTGCCTCTCACCTGACATACTTGGAGAGCGGAGGCTTCAGGCTGTGCGTGGTCGACATCCCTGAGGACACGTACCTGTCCCTCCTCCTCTCGATCCGACGCACGTTCACGAAATCCCTGAGCAAAGAGAGGCCTTAAAAACACACCAGGGATGTGGAGGGGGACGCAGATCCCTCTCTTTGGACTGCTGGGAGAGGCTGTGGCAGGGCTGTGTCAACACAGGGAGGCACAGCCAAGATATCTGGGAGCCCGACTGAGCGAGGTTTGGAGCTCGGAGAATCGTGCCAGGAGGAAATTTCAGGGGCTGTCCACCCTCGGGAGCGTTACCTGCACAGCCAACCAGCCCTACCACGGTGACCCAGCAGCTCAGAGCATTCCCAGAGGGGTCTCCTCGTGGTTTTGGGGGTGTTTAGGGGCAGTGTGGGATGAACTGACCTTGGGGACACCACCCCGCCAGCAGCTCCGGCCGCCACGTCGTACGAGACGATCGTGTTGTCCTCAACCCGCTGCAAGATCTGGAGAAGGGCAGGGGAAATAAATCAAAAGAAGGGAGATTTGCTGAGATTGAGTCTCCAAGGCTGCACACCAAGAGGATACAGCCCCTCACATAAATCAGCACCAGGATCAGATCTTTAGGGGCAGAAGGCGACGAGCGGTGTGTGTGTGGGTTCATCTCCTGAGTTCCGCTCCACAAGGCTCAGACCCCCTCAGCAGGTCTGGCTCAGCCCTGGCCCCGTCCCTGCTCACCTCTCTCAAAAGAAGGGAGATTTGCTCACATTGTGCCTCCCAGCCTGCACACCAAGAGGCCACAGCCCCTCACATAAATCAGCACCAATCTTTTGGGCCGGAGCGCGATGCGCGGTTTGTGCGCGGGTTCATCTCCCGAGTTTTTGGGGGGCACAGGTGTCACCTCCGGTTCCTCTCCATGAGGCTCAAAATCCCCCCAGCAGGTCTGGCTCAGCCCTGGCCCCTGTCCCTGCTCACCTCTCTCAAAAGAAGGGAGATTTGCTCACATTGTGCCTCCAAGCACCGATCTTTCGGGGCAGAGGGCAATGAGTGGTTTGTGCGCGGGTTCATCTCCTGAGTTTTTGGGGGGCACAGGTGTCACCTCCAGCTCCTTCCACAAGGCTCAGACCCCCCCCCCGCAGGTCTGGCTCAGCCCTGGCCCCTGTCCCTGCCCACCTCTCGGGCTCTTGGCCGGGCCCAGGCGTGCAGCCGGCTGGAGCGCACGGATGAGCGGCGCAGATTTAACGCCTCGGTGCCTGGGATCCAGCCCGGCTCCAGCCCTGCCAGCAGCCTGTGCTGGAAGGGGAAGCTCCAGCTCTCAACGCTCCAAGGAGCTCCTGTGATTAAGCCATCTTTGTCCAGCACGCTCACCTGGCAAGCTGCCACTGTTCTGTTCCACAGGATCATCTTCTCGGGCTGCAGAATCACCTCCTGGTAAACCATTTCAGGGGAGCACTGCAGGAAAGCCTGAGGACACAGCCAGAGCAGTCAGTCAGCCCCTCTGCTCCCCTTGGGGGGGGTTAATTTTAAGGAAAACAGGGTAAAACACAAAGGACAAGTGGGAATACAGGTGAGGGGAGGGGTGAAGCCAGCCTGGCTCCCCTGCATGCAAAGCCATGGCTGTCACCTCTCTGTCCCAGTGCTGCCAGTGGAGCACACGTGAGGTCAGAGAGGACACACAGACCTCAGGATTTGGGAGCCACTGAGCTCTGCCTGTCTGTCTGCCCCTCTCCCACCCTCAGCAGCTCCCCATGCACCATTGCTTCAAGAAGTTCCATTTTTGACTGTTTTGTTTTTTTTTTTTCCCCCAAGCCATTCCAAGCTCCAGCATGCACAGCATCCATTCCATTCCCCCCCAATCCTCACGGGAGCAGGGGATCTTCAGAGGCAAACAGTTCATGCAGCAAAGTGGGACCATCCAGCTTTTGCTGGTGAGCACAGAGCTGCTCCACTGGCAGCTCCTGCCAGCGAGGCAACATATGCACTGGAACAAAGAAAAGCCACGGCAGCACCGAGGCTTCATTAAAACGTGGTTCCCAGCCAAGGCACTCCAGCCTGGGAGAGGGCACAGAGCAAGGCACTTCTGAGCTGCTCTGCCCAGTGCCAGGCAGCAGCAGAGGCACACTCAGCCTTGGCCTTGCTGGCAATTAGTTCCAATTAGCTTCCTTGGTCAGATTAGTCCGAGATGCTGAGGTTGGAAGCGACTCTTGCAGTCACCTGCTCCTGATTCTACCAGTGCAGTCTGGGGACTTGGATATTTACTGGGGAGTTTGTCTGCTGGCCAAGGGGTTTTCCTGGAGAGATTCCCTAGTGCTGTTCATCTGTCTCAAGCACAGGGAGCGTGTTCTGCAGCCTGAGCTGTGCTGAAAGCTGAGCTGTGCCTCTTCCCCCGTGCCAAAGAGAGCAAGGAATGGGCCCGAGGATGTTCTTACCTTTAAAATAAAGGTCTTGCCGTGGAAAGGGATTTCAAAAGTGTAAACAACATCACCAAAGTCCTGTGCAAGAGATGAGAAAGTTGTGTTTTTACCAGTAAAAAGGGATTGTTTCTATTTAGGGTGAAGTTTGAGGCTCCTGTCACCCCCTGCTCCCCACACCAAGCAGCGACCTCAGCACAGAAACCGCCCCGGGCACATTTCACTTGGCCGTGCCTAAATTTCCATCAACAAAACAATATCCAGAGAGGCAGCAGGGATGAGACAGAAAAAGAATCCACCCCGTGCCAGGCTGCAAACCCCACGTCAAGGTCACATTCTCTTTGTAGCAGCACTGGGGTGCAAAAGGGGTTTTGCTGCCAGAGCTGCTGGTGTTACCTATGGCTGAGAGGAGCCTCCCTGGAGGGGCTGGGCAGATGAAAACCTTTCATCGTTAGCCCTGTGTTAAACTCTGATTAGTCTATTTAAATCCATCCCCCTTTGGTAAAAGAAAACAATCTGCCCAGCTAGTTTGGCATCAGACAAAGGATCACTTGACAGGGGAATTTGAAACACCAGATGAGACAGCAGTTTGCAGGATTCACACCCCCCCAGTTGTCTCTGAACCTTGTGAAACAAGGTTGGGTTTGGGGGTCAAACCCTTCCTCTTTCTTTCACTCTTCAGGGAGAAAAAAGAGCTCTGTGCACCCCAGAAAAGTCTGGAGTAGGCAAAGCCACATCCCAAATTTACACTGCAGGTTCCAGGTGAGGGGAAGGGGGGACACCAGTGGCTTTGGAGTGCCCCACATGGGTCAAATCTCCAGTTTGGGCCCCCAGCAGGCTCAAAAGATTCCAGTTTGGGGCCCCAACAGGCTCAAAGGCACCTGGTCATGGAACAAGGGCAGGATTTGAGCTGTAGGACCAACATTCCCCTGCTGTGCATCCCAAAGGTGACCTGGCCACCCCTGCCCACCCTCTGGACAGAGGGAGGAGGGAAAGGCCCTCTCCAGTCAAACTGCAAGGCAATTAAAGGTCTAATTAAATAAGAGGGGGATTTTACATTTAACTGAACTGGAATAGATTCCTAATTCAATCAGGTAATTGTAACGCTTGTTAATTTTTCATGGCACAAGGAGGTTTCCAAAGCCTCGTTTGTCCTGGTTTTTGCTAAGCCATCCATGCCCTCTGCCAGCTGGGGAGGAAAAAAAAAACCACACTTGCATTGTTTTTCTCAAACTTCCAGTTCTCCTCCTGAGCGAGGATTTGGTCCACAACCTCCATGGCCTCTTTGCCTTGTCGGACATATTCCTTTTCCTGAGGAAAAAAAGAGGATTTTACCTTTAGATTTCATTAGCTGGGCGTGCAGGAAGCTTGAGGAGTGTGTGTGTGTGAGGCTGCTCCCCCTCTCCCAGGGCTGGCAGAGGGAAAGGGGATCAGAAATCTCTTAATTTGGGTCACAGAGGCCTCATTTTGGAGCTCCAAGTCACGCTCCCCGCCCTGGCTGGGATCCACACACCAGCTGCTCCCGATGGCTCCTGCCTTACAGGAAGGTTTCCAGCAGGAAAAGGGCTCTGGGATGTGCAGCTTCCTTCCTGGAGAGCCACAACAGGAGCAGGATCTCTTGGAAAAGGGCACAAAACCTGTGCCCAGCCAGGTTTTGGGGCAAGACCTCAAGCCAAGGGGACAGGTGAGGTGATGCCCATCCCAGAATGTGACCAAAGGATAAGGGAGGGAGGGAGAAGGGGAAGGGACAGACAGAACAGATCCCTGTGGGATGCTGCAGGGAGAACACACAGCCCTGGAGAAGGGGGATAAAGCTGGGGGGCTCAGATGACCCCTCCTGGGTGGTGGCACAGAGAGGGCTCAGGCAGAGTCCCCAGAGCTGAAGGGTTTGAATGGGGGAGCAGCAAAGCCTGACTGGGGAGCCCCAGATCAGCTGGAGCTGAGGGCAGGGCCAGGCCCTGTTTACCTGAGTTGTCAAGGCCTTCCTCCCCACACCTTCCTCATCAGACTCGTTGTCTGAACCTAAGGGGAAGCACCAATTAACTCAGAGTTAATGAACACCCCACAGGTACCACCTCCCTCCCTTTTGGTGATCCCTCATCCAGCAGGAAGGGCTCTCAGTGAGGATGACTCCCTGTCTCCCTGCTTGGCTCTGCAGAGGGCTGGGCTCATCCTGGGTGTCACCTACACTGGGACAACTGCTCCAGAGGGCTGAGCTCATCCTGGGTGTCAGCTACACCAGGAAAAGTGTTCCAGGGGGCTGGGCTCATCCCAAGTGTCAGCTACACCAGGAAAAGTGTTCCAGAGAGCTGGGCTCATCCCAAGTGTCAGCTACACCAGGAAAAGTGTTCCAGAGAGCTGGGCTCATCCCAAGTGTCAGCTACACCAGGAAAAGTGTTCCAGAGGGCTGAGCTCATCCTGGGTGTCAGCTACACTGGGACAAGTGTTCCAGAGAGCTGGGCTCATCCCAAGTGTCAGCTACACCAGGAAAAGTGTTCCAGAGAGCTGGGCTCATCCCAAGTGTCAGCAACACCAGGAAAAGTGTTCCAGAGAGCTGGGCTCATGCCAAGTGTCAGCTACACCAGGAAAAGTGTTCCAGAGAGCTGGGCTCATCCCAAGTGTCAGCTACACCAGGAAAAGTGTTCCAGAGAGCTGGGCTCATCCCAAGTGTCAGCTACACTGGTTTTAGAGAGCTGAGCTTGTCCTGGATGTCAGGACAACTATTCTAGAGGGCTGAGCTCATCCCTGTGTCAGCTACACTGGGACATCTATTCCAGAGAACTGGGCTCATCCTGGGTGTCAGCTACACTGGGAAAAGTGTTCCAGAGAGCTGAGCTTGTCCTGGGTGTCAGCTACACCAAAACAAGTATTCCAGAGGGCTGAGCTCACCCCAGGTGTCAGCTACACTGGGACAACTGCTCTGGAGAGCTGGGCTCATCCTGGCTGTCAGCTACACCGGGAAAAATAAAAATGTTCCAGAGGGCTGAGCTCATCCTGGGTGTCATTTACACCAGGAAAAGTGTTCCAGAAGGCTGAGCTCATCCCAGGGGTCAGCTACACTGGGACAACTATTCCAGAGAACTGGGCTCATCCTGGGTATCAGCTACACTGGGACAACCATTCCAGAGGGCTGAGCTCATCCCAGGTGTCAGGCACAGCAGGACAATCCCACTGAGATGTCCCCCTGCCACGCCAGGAGCTCTCCAGTGCCACCAGCCCTGATCCCCACCCCAGGGCAGCATTTCCAAGCACACAGCTCAGAGCATTTAATCCAAGCCCACACAAAGCTCCAGCTCCCCAGGCTGGCAGGGATGAGGGCAGCACCAATAAGAAGGTGCCACGTGGAGAGCGTGGCAGTGCCACCCGTGCCCAGGGGCAGGCACAGAGAGGAGAGGGGATCCTGTTTTTCAGTGTCAGGCTCTGCCAAGGTTGGGGTAACGAGGCAGAGCTCTGGACAGAGATGATGGAGGTGAGGAATTCCATGGTGGGATGAGCTTGGGGAGTGAGGTGATGGCACAGGTGACCTTACCTGCAAAGGACTCGGGTGGGGAGTAGAACTGTCCCTCGGAGAGGGCTCTGGGGTACAGCAGAGGCCTCGAGGCTGCAGCCTGGGCTGCCAGGAACCCTGGGGATGGGAGCACAAGGATTGAACACCTGGCAGGCTGTGGGACCCCAGCCCTGCCAAAACACCCTCTTGTTTTTTCCCATGTCTTTTGCCACTGACAGCAGCCAGCCTCAGCTCCTGTTGCCTCAGCTTTTGTCTGAGATGTTTTATCTGCCCCGGAGATCAATGGGCTCTTCTGCCTGTCAAATAATCCAAAGGCGATTAAGCATCTAATTAAATAAGAGCTTCCCCTGGAAGCAATTTGGAACCTGAGCCTAATCCAATAGAGGCATTAAACACTTGATCATTTTTCAATTTAAAGCCTCCTTGCAAGACCCAAACATCCTCTGGTGCTTTCCAGTCAGAGCACTTCTGATTGAGCCCAGCCTGACAAATGTTGTCCCTCTCAAGTTTGGTGTCACTTCCCAGCCAGTGACTCCTGGGAGAGGGACAAAGCTCCCTAGAAGGACGCTGGAAGCCACAGGGTGATGTGTGAAGCATGAGGTCAGCCCCAATCTCTGCTCGGTGTGACCTCAGAGACCACAGAATTTCACACCCCATCATTCACCCCGTGCCACAGAATGTGTCTGGGACTCCAGCAGCCCCTCTGGAAAGGGCTCCAGCCAGATCCAAACACAGATACCAGGGACAGGGAGTCCAACACTCTGCCTGGCATTTGCCTCCCTGTTTCCAAACACTTTTTCTCCAGCACGTCTGGCTGCAGGATTCAGCCATTGGGAAATCTGGCACATTTTTCTCCCCTCAATTAAAAGATGCTTTTTATAATCTGGTATTTTCTACCCCTGAAGGGACTTGTTGACCATAACAGATCTGAGTCAGGCACTTCTCATCCCAGCCAGCCTTTCCCAGAAATGTCAGATCAAGGTGCTGCCAGAACAGGCCTGGTTGAATTTGTCCAACTCTTACCAGAGAGGAGCAAAAATACTCACATCGTTCCTCTTCTGCTTCCTGAGTTAGGACTTTAAAATCCAGGAACCAGGTCTCCAGCCAAGCAATGACAAATGAGACAATGGGAAGTAAATACCCAAAGGCCCCTTTGGTCAGAAGCTGTGTGAAAAGAACAGAAAACCCCGGGGAATGACCCAAACAGAGAATAAAACATCACTGAGAAATCACAAAGTGACTTTCAGGGAAACCAACCTCGGAGAGGATGACCTTGACAATCAGGAAGGCACTGGACACCAGTGTGGTGACCTGAAAATGAAAGTGGACAGAGCTCAGATGCCTGAGAAGCCAAGGAGGGGAGGGAGAAACCCCCAGAGGAGAGGCTGGGCTGGCTCCTTACCGCGATGACCCACCAGTGGCGCAGGCGCAGCACGGCGTAGCCCAGGAGCAGCACCAGAAACCGAAACAGAGCCAAGAGCTGCAGCAACAAAACACCCAGCAACACCAGTCAGCACTGCCCCTGGCCCTCTGCCAGCTGCTGGCAGGGCAGGGACACAGGGACAGGTGCCAACCTCTGGGTCAAAGCTGCACCACTCACCGAGGTGGGCAAGGGGACAGCCCAGAGCCTCCCGGCCCCACTGAGCTCTGCAGGAGGCTGAGATACTCACAAAGATATCAAAGAATGAAGTCTTGAATTGGTAGTTGATGATTTCATCCTTCAGGTTCTCCTTGATGCCCACCTTGGTCTGAGGGAGACAGGGAAGCAGGAAGCTGATAAGAAACTGATGGGAGAAGCAGCTGAGCAGTGCTCGGGGTTATGGCCAGGTCAGGGGATAAAAATGGTCCCACAGGCCCAGGGTGGGCTCCTCTGGCAGCACAGCACCAGGGAGGATCCCATGGCACATTTCCTGCCTCGATTGAACCCTGGGATTCACACCCAGGAGCATGAGTGGGGCAGGGGGGACATTAAATACCTTTAGTTGGGGCAAGAGAGACATTAAACATCTTTAAGTGTTGCAGGAGGGGCACTGAACACCTTTAGGAGGGACATTGAACACCTTTAGATGGGACAGGAGGGACACTGAACACCTTTAAGTGGGACAGGAGGGACACTGAACACCTTTAGATGGGACATTGAACACCTTTAGGTGGGACAGGAGGGACATTGAACACCTTTAGATGGGACATTGAACACCTTTAGATGGGACATTGAACACCTTTAGATGGGACAGGAGGGACATTGAACACCTTTAGATGGGACAGGAGGGACATTGAACACCTTTATGTGGGACAGGAGGGACACTGAACACCTTTAGGTGGGACAGGAGGGACATTGAACACCTTTAGGTGGGACAGGAGGGACATTAAACACCTTTATGTGGGACAGGAGGGACATTGAACACCTTTAGGTGGGGCAGGAGGGACATTGAACACCTTTAGATGGGACACTGAACACCTTGAGGTGGGACAGGAGGGACATTAAACACCTTTATGTGGGACAGGAGGGACACTGAACACCTTTAGGTGGGGCAGGAGGGACATTGAACACCTTTAGATGGGACATTAAACACCTTTATGTGGGACAGGAGGGACATTGAACACCTTTAGGTGGGACAGGAGGGACATTGAACACCTTTAGGTGGGACAGGAGGGACATTGAACACCTTTAGGTGGGACAGAAGGGACATTGAACACCTTTAGGAGGGACATTGAACACCTTTAGGTGGGACACGAGGGACATTAAACCCCTTTAAGTGAGGATTTCCAACACCCAAATCCTTGGCTCAGCACAGCCAGAGCCACCAGTCCCTGCCCACCTCATCCAGATTCCAGAGGAATGGGAGAAAAAAAAATGGAAAACCACAGGAAAAATGTTCCTCAGGAACCTTCACCAACACACTGAACACCTTCCTGTGAGGGCTGCCAGGGTCTGTGAGGAGCTGGGGGAATTTAAAAAGCAAAGCACTGAGGGGTCCCTTCTCCCTCCAGCTGCCTTCCCACAGCTCACAGCAGTGCTCCAGGAAATCTGAGGGAAGAAAGGAAGCAGCAGGATCAAACATGCTGGAAAAGGGGAAGAGAGAGGAGAGGAGGATGCACAGCCCAGGCTGCAAGAGGCAAAACCACCCTGGGATTGCCAGGAGTGTGGAAAAAACTCATCCTGAGATAATGCAGGGTCTGACAGCCCTGCTCCTGTGGCCACCATAAATCCTGGGAGGCTGGAATGGCTGTCTGGGAGGAAGTGCAGGGCTCAGGTAACTGGAACAAATGCTTCACCTTTAGGCTATGGCCTTGGATGGAGCCCAGCTGGCTGGGAGCTGGCAGAGGCAGCAGCTGCTGGAGCTGGGGCCAGTCCTTGGCAAGCCAGGCTGGCCTGGCACTCCAAGGGCAGCACTGGGAAAGGATCCCTGTGGGTCAGGGCTTCAAACCCAGGGGGAGAGAGGTAAAAACAGGGGGGAGAAGCTGGGCTGTGGCCATGAGACTCGGGCCAGCTTGGCTGAGTGGCCACCAAAATCCTCCTTTCCCTTTCTGGGGCTCCATGGGATGCTGCAGGGAGGAAGGGAGAGCTTTGGGTGAGGATTTTTGGGAAGTGTTTTGGCTGAGTGGCCACCAAAATCCTCTTCCCCCCTGTGTGGCTCCATGGGATGCTGCAGGGAGGAAGGGAGAGCTTTGGGTGAGGATTTTTGGGGGTGTTTTGGCTGAGTGACCACCAAAATCCTCTTCCCCTCTCTGTGGCTCCATGGGAAGCTGCAGGAAGGAAGGGAAAGATTGAGATTGGTGGTCAATGAGTGACCACCAAAATCCTCTTTCCCTCTCTGTGGCTCCATGGAATGCTGCAGGGAGGAAGGGAGAGCTTTGGGTGAGGATTTCTGGGGGTGTTTCTGGTGGATGAGCTGTGAGGAATAAACTGGTGGTGCCAATCCCTTCAGCACTGGGATTGGGAAGGAATCCCTCCCAGTCTGGGATGGGGTTTAACATAAAATAAAGGGACAAAAAGAGGGGCCTAAAGCTGGGCTGTGGCCACAGGACTTGGGGCAGCTTGGCTGAGTGGCCACCAAAATCCTCCTTTCCCCTTCTGGGGCTCCATGGGATGCTGCAAGGAGGAAGGGAGAGCTTTGGGTGAGGATTTTTGGGAAGTGTTTTGGCTGAGTGACCACCAAAATCCTCCTTTCCCCTTCTATGGCTCCATGGGATGCTGCAGGGAGGAAGGGAGAGCTTTGGGTGATGATTTTTGGGGGTGTTTCTGTTATTTCTGGTGGATTGGCTGTGAGGAACAGTTGGTGGTGCCAATCCCTGGCAGAGGGGTGACCTGGCACTCCAAGGGCAGCATTGGGATGGGGAAGGGATCCCTCCAAGTCTGGGATATATAAATATAAAACAAAGGGGCAAAATATTAATATAATATAATATAATATAATATAATATAATATAATATAATATAATATAATATAATATAATATAAACCTATATATATAATATATATCTAATATATACCTATATATACACCTAATATATACCTAATATAATATATATCTAATATATAATATCTATAAATATAATACCTATAAATATCATATATACACCTATAAATATAACTAATAACATAAATATATAAATATAAATAGAAAATAGAAATTATAAAATAGAAATTATAAATATATTTCTAAATATAAATATAGAACAAAGGGGCAAAAAGAGGGGGGTGAAGCTGGGCTGTGCTTTGCTGAGTGACCACCAAGAGCCTCATCCCCAGCCCCTGAATCCACAGGATGCTGCAGGAAGGATGAGACACTTTGAGGGGTGTTTTCAGCTCAAACACAGGCAGATGAAGCACCTGAGGCATCTCCCTGGTTCTCAGAGCACCCAGCCTGCACAATTAGTTTGCTTTTAACGAGGGGCAAATTGCTGGGCTTATCTCCCAGCGAAAGGAAACGGTAGGATATAATAAAAAGGAAAAAAAAAAAAAAAAAAAAAAGAAAAAAAAAAAAAAAGGGCATTAGTCATGATATCAAACCGTTGCTCTTCATAACCAGGCAAATCAGCTGCTCTAATGGATTTAAATATGCAGCACTTCAGCTCAGGGGCCCAAATATCAGCACTTAGTCACTCATTAATGGCTACCTGCAGCACCCACGCTCAGCATCACCCTGGGGACCGAGCCAGGATTATCTCCTGGGGGCTGCAATCTGGAACTGCAGCAGCTGCCCTGAGAGGGACAGCACTGGGACAAGGGCAGGGGGCTGGGGTCCAAAGGGGGCGGGCAGGACACCATCGGCACGGCTGGAATGCTGGCTGGGAAATGGTTTTTCCTAAAAGGAGTGGGGAGCAGGGGGGGCTCTGAGCAGGGTCCGGGCAGTGTGTTAAGTGCAGACAGCCAGAGATAAGGAGGGCAGAGAGATAAGAGCTGCGGAGGGAGCAGCAGCAGGATGCAGTGCTGATAAAATGCAGCCCTAGAGCTCAGGGGGTTCTTTCTATCTGTTCATCTCTGCTCTGGGTGTTCCAGGGGAGGACATGGAGTACCTGAAACCAGCCAGGGCCGGTTCAGGGAGAAATCAAAACAAAATATAGCCCAGGGAGGGATTTGGACTTGGTAGGACTGAGGTAAATAAACTGGATTTGCCCTGTTATTGCAACACAGAGCAAACACAGCAGCTTGTGAGCTGCTCTGGAGAGAAACAAACCACTCACAGCCCCCTCAACAGTCCCTTGGGAGGTGGAGCAGCACCTCCAGCTTCCCAAAGCTGAGATTAGCAGCAGAATTTTGGGATCAAAGCCCCTGGAGGATCCTCCCCTGCTCCTCTGATGCTCTGACAACACTGCAGCAGCGAACCCAGGGGAGCAGGAGGGGAATTTGGTGATTCCAGAGGCCCTGGATCCTGTTACAGCCCAACAAAGGGAGGTGTTAACAACCCTGGGCAGCCCCGGGGCAGGAAACGAGCTGGACTTTAGTTGATATTAAAGAACAGCGGCTCCTTGGCCAGCGCTGGGAACAGCAAACAAAAATCTGTCCCAGGAGTGCTGGAACAGAGCAATTAAGGCAGGGAACCGAGTTTAAAAAGGGCAAAGATTCCCGGCTTTGCTTCCTCCGACTCACATTGAGCTCGATGATCCACAGCAGGGAGATGAAGAGCAGGTCGAAGGTGACGAAGAGGCAGAAGGTTCTCCTCACATCCGAGATGGCTTTTCTCTTCTCCGGGGAGAGGAAATAAGGGGAAAACCCCTGGCTCTGCGAGAGGGAGGAGCTGATGGAGGCGATGGCAGGGAGGCTTCGTTCCAGGTCGTGCTGCAGCTCCGGGGGCTTGCTCATCCTCCGGGGACATGGGCCACCAGGGCAGCGTCACCTGCAGGACACACCGAGGGCTTGTCACAGCCTGCTCCTGTCCTGATAATCCCAGAAAATCAAAGAAATCATCCCTGGGAGGGTGAGCAGAGCAGCTGTGGCTGTCCTTAGATCCATGGAAGTGCCCAAGGCCAGGCTGGATGGAGCTTGGAGCAACCTGGGATAGTGGAAGGTGTGCCCCTGCCATGGTAGGGGTGGGAATGGATGAGATTTAATATTAATTTATATTAAAGAATATGTGTTTCCATGCTTTAATACCATGGCAATAGGAAAAGGGGCTCCAAAGCCCATGGAGATGCCAAGGCAGCATGGAAAGGAGCTGCAAACGCCATGAAAATGGTGTGGAAGAAGAAAAAGGGGCCTCAAACCCCATGGAGACACTCTGTACACAAGAAAGGAGCTGCAAACGCCATGAAAATGTTGTGGAAGAAGAAAAAGGGGCCTCAAACCCCATGGAGACGCTGTGCACACAGGAAAAAGGGTCTGAGGATGTGCTGGGAGCACTCCCTGAAATCATGGAGCCATCCCCACCCTTCCCTCTGCAGGGAAGGCAAAGCCTCGGGAGTTGGGCATCCCACTGGAACAGATCCCAGCCTGCACAGCCAGGAAAGAACCCTGGAGCTGATGGGCCTGGCAGAGCAGCAGGGAAGGAGCTGCTCTGTGTCCCAGGGGCAGGGAAGGAGCTGCTCTGTGTCCCAGGGGCAGGGAAGGAGCTGCTCCATCTCCAAGGAGCAGGGAAGGAGCTGCTCCATGTCCCAGGGGGAAGAGGGCAGCAGGGAAGAAGGGAAGGAGCTGCTTCATGTGCCAGGGCCAGAGAGGCTGCAGGGAAGGAGCTGCTCTGTGTCCCAGGGGCAGAGAAGGAGCTGCTCCATCTCCAAGGGACAGAAAAGGAGCTGCCTCCTGTCCCAGTGTTAGGGAAGGAGCTGCTCCATGTTCCAGGGGCAGGGAGGCTGCAGGGAAGGAGCTGCTCTGTGTCCCAGGGGCAGAGAAGGAGCTGCTCCATGTTCCAGGGGCAGAAGGGCAGCAGGGAAGGAGCTGCTCTGTGCTCCAGGGGGAGAGAGGCTGCAGAGAAGGAGGGAAGGAGCTGCTCCATCCTCCAGGGGCAGGGAAGGAACTGCTCAGTGTCCAGGGGCAGGAGGGCAGCAAAGAAGGAGCTGCTCCATCTCCCAATAGCAGGGAAGGAGCTGCTCCATCTCTCAGGAGCAGGGAAGGAGCTTCTCTGTGTCCCAAGGGCAGGGAAGGAGCTGCTCCATCTCCAAGGGACAGAAAAGGAGCTGCCTCCTGTCCCAGTGTTAGGGAAGGAGCTGCTCCATGTTCCAGGGGCAGGGAGGCTGCAGGGAAGGAGCTGCTCTGTGTTCCAGGAGCAGGGAAGGAGGTGTTCCATGTTCCAGGGGCAGAAAAGGAGCTGTTCCATGTCCCAGTAGCAAGGAAGGAGCTGCTCTGTGTTCCAGGGCAGAAAGGCAGCAAAGAAGGAGCTGCTCAATCTCCCAGGAGCAGGGAAGGAGCTGCTCCCTCTTCCAGGGACAGGGAAGGATCTGCTCCATGTTCCAGGGGCAGGGAAGGATCTGCTCCATGTTCCAGGGGCAGGGAAGGATCTGCTCCATGTTCCAGGGGCAGGGAAGGATCTGCTCCCTCTTCCAGGGGCAGGGAAGGATCTGCTCCATGTTCCAGGGGCAGGGAAGGAGCTGCTGTGTCCCAGGAGGAGGAAAGGAAAACTGCTCCATCCCCCATGAGCAGGGAAGGAGCTGCTCCATGTTCCAAGGCAGAAAGGCAGCAGGGAAAGGAGGGAAGGAGCTGCTCCATGTTCCAGGGGCAGGGAAAGAGCTGCCCTGTGTTCCAGGGCAGGAAGGCAGCAGGGAAGGAACTGCTCCGTGTTCCAGTGTTAGGGAAGGAGCTGCTCCATCTCCCAGGGGCAGGGAAGGATCTACTCAGTGTCTCAGGGGCAGGAGGGCAGCAGGGAAGGAGCTGCTCTGTGTCCTCGTGTTGGGGAGGAGCTGTCCCGTGTCCAGCCCCGCCTGGCAGTGCCGGGCACACGATCCCAGCACGAGTCAGGTGTTGGAAGGCCGGGGCTGTTTTCCTGCAGCCCTGCCAACCATTGTGCTGGGATTTTTCCTCTCCGTCAGCGCAGCACAAGGAGGCCCCTGTGGGAAGGGAGGGTGACAGGCTGGGGACACAAACACAGAACAGGTCGGGCCAGGGATCTGTCACCTCCGAGTCACCCATGGCCAAACTCCTTCCCTGCTCAAGGATGTTGCCAAAAAAATCCCCCTGGACTGCTCTTGGCAGTTCTGTGCCTGCTGGGAAGAACCAGGGAGGTTTGAACCAGTGAGGTTTGAAAGCAGTGAGATTTGAAAGCAGTGAGGTTTGAAAGCAGTGAGGTTTGAAAGCAGTGAGGTTTGAACCAGTGAGGTTTGAAAGCAGTGAGATTTGAAAGCAGTGAGGTTTGAACCAGTGAGATTTGAAAGCAGTGAGGTTTGAAAGCAGTGAGGTTTGAAAGCAGTGAGGTTTAAACCAGTGAGATTTGAAAGCAGTGAGCTTTAAAATCCCACTGGTGACACCCAGCAGAGTCCATGGAAAAAGGAAAAAGGCCACAAGGGTCTGCCCAGATCTGTGGGGAGTGGAAATCCCAAGGGATGCGCAGCCAGCCAGGAGCACCCGCAGGAGCTGAGCACAGCCCAGTTTGGGCCAGTTTGGGCCAGTTTGGACCCCTGAGCCAGCGGTTTTTGCGTTGTGCTGGGGCTGGGAAGGGAACAAAGCTGGACTCCTGTCAAATCCCTGTTGTTCCCTCTCCGAGGAGCTGGGGAAGGAGTGGAATCCTTGTCACTTCGGATCAGGCGCTCCCTGCGCCGGGCCTGGCTGGAAGTGACAAAAGTTGGGGACATCTGTGAGGGATAAATAATGGATCCCCCCTGGCCGGGGCCGCCGCCGCCTCCTCCTCCCCTCCTACAGCACTTTGCACTTAGGCAGCCCCGCCCCGACTTTCAGAGCGCTTTAAAATCACCCGGAGAGGCCCCAGGGATGCCAGGAGGGGTCACAATGAGGTGGTGGGACACGGCAGGACATGGGGACACCACACCAGAGCACGCTGGTGCAGCTCATCACCAACCCCAGCCTTGCCAAGGGGGTTTGGGCTGTTTGGGACGCTCCCAAACCATCCAATTCCTGAGGGAAAAAAATCTGAATTATGGGGGAAAACAGGAACGTGTGAATCCCAGACAACCCCCCCCCTTGAGTGGAGCTGCTCCCTGTGGCAGCTGAGAGCTCAGAGCAGGGGCTGGGTGTGAGGGAACGTGCCTGTTCCTGGGTGACACATGAATTATTGAGCTCTGCTCCATTATGCATTCCAGCATCCTCCACATGCCAGGCTCTGCTCCCCAGGAACGAGAGGGAAAAGCCCCAAGCTGTGCCAGGAGAGGGGCAGGGTGGGCACCGGGGGGGTTCATCCACTGAAAGGACAATCAGGGGCTCTGCAGGTGCTGTCAGAAATGGTGCGGAGGTGGCGCTTGGGGACAGGGGTGACACGGCTCTGTGTGACAGGCCTTAACCCATGGCAGGCTTGGGGATGCTGGAGGGCTTTTCCAGCCTGAATGATCCCAGGAGTGCATCCCAGGGAGGGGCAAACACTGCTGGGGGGCACCATGGGTGACAGATCACAGCCCTGGGGACACTGTGTGGGACAGATCACAGCCCTGGGGACACCCCGAGTGACAGATCACAGCCTGGGGACACCCCGAGTGACAGATCACAGCCTGGGGGACACTGTGTGGGACAGATCACAGCCTGGGGGACACCCCGAGTGACAGATCACAGCCTGGGGACACTGTGTGGGACAGATCACAGCCTGGGGACACTGTGTGGGACAGATCACAGCCCTGGGGGACACCCCGAGTGACAGATCACAGCCTGGGGGACACTGTGTGGGACAGATCACAGCCCTGGGGGACACCCCGAGTGACAGATCACAGCCTGGGGGACACTGTGTGGGACAGATCACAGCCCTGGGGACACCCCGAGTGACAGATCACAGCCCTGGGGACACCCTGAGTGACAGATCACAGCCCTGGGGACACCCTGAGTGACAGATCACAGCCCTGGGGACACTGTGTGGGACAGATCACAGCCTGGGGACACCCCGAGTGACAGATCACAGCCCTGGGGACACCCTGAGTGACAGATCACAGCCCTGGGGACACTGTGTGGGACAGATCACAGCCCTGGGGACACCCCGAGTGACACATCACAGCCCAGGGGACATTCTGTGAGGCAGATACATCCTGGAGGGACACCCTGAGTGACAAATCACAGCCTGGGGGACACCCCAAGTGACAAATCACAGCCCACAGGGACACCCTGGGTGACAGATCACACCCACGGGGACACCCCAGGTGACAGACCAGTGCCACCACCCCAAAACCTCATCAGCCCAGGGCCACCACATCTCAGTGCCAGCACCCTAAACCACCATCAATCCAGTGCCAGCACCCCAAAACCCTGCCAGCCCAGTGCATCACCTCAAAACCCCATCAGTCCAGTTCCACCACCCTAAACCACCATTAACCCAGTGCCAGCACCCCAAAACCCCATCAGCTCAGTGCCACCACCCTAAACCATCACCAATCCAGTGCCAGCACCCCAAAACCACATCCATCATGAGCCCAGTGCCACCACAGCTCAGTGCCACCACCCTAAACCACCATTAATCCAGTGCCAGCACCCCAAAACCCTGTCAGCCAGTGCCAGCCTCCCAAAACCCTGTCAGCTAGTGCCAGCACCCCAAAACCACATCCATCATCATCCCAGTGCCACCACAGCCCAGTGCCACCACCCTAAACAACAATTAATCCAGTGCCAGCACCCCAAAACCCTGTCAGCCAGTGCCAGCACCCCAAAACCACATCCATCATGAGCCCAGTGCCACCACAGCCCAGTGCCACCACCCTAAACAACCATTAATCCAGTGCCAGCACCCCAAAATCACATCCATCATCATCCCAGTGCCACCACAGCCCAGTGCCACCACCCTAAACCCAGTGCCAGCACCCCAAAACCCCGTTAGCCCACTTCCAACAGGACAATGGCCACCAAAACACCCCCAGTGGCAGTGCCAAGGAACGCCCCAGCCCTGTCACCCCAATCCCTGTGTCACCCCTCCCTGAGCCCCTCGTTAGCCCCGTGCCTCGTTAATGACCCCGCTCCCCCTGAGGAGCTTTTCCCACCCCGTGACTCCACTTCTCCTTCCTCGCTTCCCCCTGGGCTCATGTGACAGCTCCTGCTGTCCCCTCCGCTGGGGACACCCCCAGGGGGACCCCAAAACCCCCGAGCTGGAGGAGCAGAGGGATGGGGACCCCCCCCGGGGTGTCTGAGCCCCTCGAAAACACCAAAAAAAAAAATGGCAATTTTAACCCAGATACTGAAACTGCTCAGCCAAAAATTAAACTGGGAAGGATCCAGCGGGGCAAAGCACTGGGGAAGGGTTGGTTCAGGGCAAAGTGGGGACATGGGGACCCCTGGGGGGACAGTAAGACCTTGGGGGGACACTGAGAGCCCCAGGAACCTGTTCCCCCCAGAAGGACACCAAGAGAGCCCCAATAGGACACTGAGACCCTCCAACAGGACACCGAGACCCTGGGGGGACACCAAGACCTCCAGGAGGACACTGAGACCCCAAGGGGGACACTGAGACCCTCAGGAACCTGTTCCCCCCAGGAGGACACCAAGAGACCCTCGGGAGGACACTGAGACCCCCAGGGGGACACCAAGACCTCCAGGAGGACACTGAGACTCCCAGGGGGACACTGAGAGACCCCCGGGAGGACACTGAGACCTCCAAGAGGACACTGAGACCTCTGGGGGGACCCTGAGACCCTGGGGGGACACTGAGACCCCCATGGGGACACTGAGAGACCCCTGGGAGGACACTGAGACCCTCAGGAACCTGTTCCCCCCAGGAGGACACCAAGAGACCCTCGGGAGGACACTGAGACCCCAGGGGGGACACTGAGACCTCCAAGAGGACACTGAGACCTTCAGGAACCTGTTCCCCCCAGGAGGACACCAAGAGATCCCCAGGGGGACTTTGAGACCTCCAAGAGGACACTGAGAGCCTGGGGGGACACCAAGACCTCTAGGAGGACACTGAGACCCCCCCCAGGAACCTGTTCCCCCCAGGAGGACACCAAGAGACCCCCAGGATGACATTGAGACCTCTGGGGGGACCCTGAGACCCTGGGGGGACACTGAGACCTCCAGGAGGACACTGAGACCCCCCCCCAGGAACCTGTTCCCTCCAGGAGGACACCAAGAGAGACCCAGGATGACACTGAGACCTCTGGGGAGACACCAAGAGACCCTGGGGGGACCCTGAGACCTCCAGGAGGACACTGAGACCCCCCAGGAATCTGTTCCCTCCAGGAGGACACCAAGAGACCCTCGGGAGGACACTGAGAACCCCATGGGGACACTGAGACCTCCAAGAGGACTCTGAGACCCCTGGGAGGACACTGAGACCCTCAGGAACCTGTTCCCCCCAGGGGGACACTGAGAGACCCCCGGGAGGACACTGAGACCCTGGGGGGACACTAAGACCTCCAGGAGGACACTGAGACCCTCCAACAGGACACTGAGACCCCCAGGAACCTGTTCCCCCCAGAAGGACACCAAGACACCCCAGAAGGACACTGAGACCCCCAGAAGGACACCGAGACCCCCAGGAGGACACTGAAACCCCTCAGGAACCTGTTCCCCCCCGGCACTGCAGGGAACCTCAGGAAAAGCAGCTTTGCCCCAGAGCCAGCTGTGGGATCCCCTGTTTCCCCTAAAAGCTCTGGGGTGACATTTGGGGCTCCCCTCACAACGCCCCAAAGGCAGCAGGAGGCACAGCCCAGCCCAGCCCAACATTTGGGGGTTTCAGGGCTGGGAGCCCCAAATTCTGGGGGTTGGGAGAGCGTTCACAACGGGATTGGGGTTGGGATTTGGGGTTGGGATTTGGGTCAGGATTTCAGTTGGGATTTGGGCTGGATGTGGGGCTGGATTTGGGATGGGTCTGGGGCTGGATTTGGGTCAGGATTTTGGTTGGGATTTGGGCTGAGATTTTGGTCGGGATGTGGGGCTGGATTTGGGCTGGATTTGGGGCTGAATGTGGGGCTGGATGTGTTGGGATGTGGGGCTGGATTTGCGTTGGGATTTGGGCTGGATTTGGGCTGGAATTTTGGTCGGGATGTGGGGCTGGATTTGGGTCGGATGTGGGGCTGAATTTGGGTTGGAATTTTGTTTGGGATGTGAGGCTGGATTTGGGCTGGATTTGGGGCTGGACGTGGGTTGGATTTGGGGCTGAATGTGGGGCTGGATTTGGGGCTGGCTGTGCTGGGATGTGGGGCTGGATTTGGGCTGGATTTGGGTTGGAATTTTGTTTGGGATGTGGGGCTGGATTTGGGTTGGATTTGGGTTGGGATTTGGGCTGGATTTGGGTTGGATGTGGGTCCGGATTTGGGCTGGATTTGGGGCTGGATTTGGGTTGGAATTTTGTTTGGGAGGTATGGCTGGATTTGGGTTGGATTTGAGTCGGGATGCGGGTCAGGATTTCGGTCAGGATGTGCGTCCGGATTTGGGCTGGATTTTGGGTCGGGATGTGGGGCTGGGAATCCAAACCGTCCCGGGGTGGTCCCGGCGCTTCCTGCACCTGCCCGGAGCCGCGGGAAGAGCCCGAGACCCCGGCACCGACCCAGCCCCGGGACCCGCACCGACCCAGCCCCAGGACCCCGCACCGACCCAGCCCCGGGACCCCGCACCGACCCAGCCCCGTGGAGCGCCGGATAACGGGACCGGTGCCGGGACCCCAGCGAAGCCCCGCGGCTGCCCGAGGCCTCCCCAAGCCGTGGGGCCCGGTGCCGGTAACCGGGCGTGAGGCCGGGACTCGCCGTGCCAGCCCCGTCCCGTCCCGCTCCCACCGGCGGCTCCGCTACCGGGAGCGGCACCGAGGCTGCGCCAGCGGAGCCCGGCACCGACAGCGCCAGGAATGGAGCGGAGCCCGCCCCGAATTGTCCCCGTGTCCCCCCCCCCCGTGTCCCTCCCTTGGTACCTCCCGGTGCCGGTGCCGGTGCCGGGTCCGGGTCCCGCCGGCCGCCGCTTCCGGGCCCGCCGCCACCTCTGACCCCGGAAGGGAAACTCCAGAGTGAGGCGGTGCCGGCAGCGACCATTGCCCGCCGCGGGGGGGGGGAGCCGGGAGAGACCATTTACGGCGGGAGGGGGGGTCAGTGGGGCTGGGAGAGACGATTCCAAAGGGGGGAATCAGTGGGGTGAGGGCAAAACCATCCCTGTGTGGACGGGGGTGTGTCTATGGGGCGACCAAGGGAGAGACCATTCCCTTCCTTGGGGGTGTGCAGTGGGTCTGGGAGAGACCATTGTCCCCCCATGGGGGTGTGCAGTGGGTCTGGGAAAGACCATTGTCCCCCCCATGGGGGTGTGCAGTGGGTCTGGGAGAGACCATTGTCCCCCCCATGGGGGTGTGCAGTGGGTCTGGGAGAGACCATTGTCCCCCCATGGGGGTGTGCAGTGGGTCTGGGAAAGACCATTTCCTTCCTTGGGGGTGTGCAGTGGAGTCTGGGAGAGACCATTCCCCAGTGGAGCGGTGTCCGTGGGGCTGGGAGAGACCATTGCGTGGTAGTGGAGGGGGAATCCATAGGGCTGGGAGACACCATTCCCCACATGGGGGGGATCAGTGGGGCTCGGGACAGACCATTCCCTATGGGACAGGGGGGTATCCATGGGGCTGGAAGACACCATTCCCCACATGGGGGGGGGGATCAGTGGGGCTCGGGACAAACCATTCCCTATGGAACAGAGGGGTGTTCACGGGGCGCCCCACCCCCTGACAGAAACCAGACCCCCCCCAAAGACCCCCCAGCCCCCCAAAACCACTCGGCACCCTCTGTACAGCCGTTTATTGCGGGCGGGGGGCTCTGCTCGCTCGGGGCCGGGGGGCAGCAGCCAGGGGGGGCCGCCAGCACCCGGGGCTCCCATCCCCGGCTCCTCCATCACCGGCAGCCGGGGGGTGGGAGGGGGCGGCCGGGGCTGTGCGGGGGTCCCGGCGTGTCCCGGCACGGCCCGGCACGGCGCGGCACAGGGCGCACGGCAGGCGAAGCGCAGGCAGCGGGCGGGGGGCAGCCGGGGGGCACGGGCGAAGCTGCGGGGGCCGGCGGGGCCGGGCGGGGCCGGTGCCCGGTGCCCGGTGCCCGGTGCCAGCTAACTGGTGCCCAGCGGGAAGGTGGGCGAGTGGCGCTCGGTGCCGATGGGACGCGAGGGAACCTCGGCGAACCCCACGTGTCGCCGCTCTGCGGATGGAAACGAGCGGGCTCAGCGGCGCGGTGGCACCGGGGACAGCGGGCACGGAGCGGGGGACAGCTCCCCCCCCCCCCCCCCCCCCCCCACGTACCCCCGGTGCCACCGTCCTGCTCCTGGCCCGGCTCGTCCTCGTCGCCCTCCGCGCCCTCGGGGTCCTCGGGGATCTCGGACACCGTCAGCGACTTCAGGTCCTCCTCGCGCTCGTCGATGCCGCCGGCGAAGGAAACCTTCTGCCCGCCTGCGGGGAGCGGCACGGTGCCACCGGGGACACCCAGAGGGGACGCGACACCGAGCCCCGGTGCCCGCCCCGTGTCCCCGGAGAGTGAGCGGGCTGTCCGTGTGTGGCCCTGCCATCCCCATCCTGCTGCCATCCTTGTCCTGCTGTCCCCATCCTCCCACCACCCTGTCCCCCTCACTGTCGCCATCCTCCTGCCACATTGTCCCCAACCATCCCCATCCCTCCACCACCCTGTCCCATCCTCCTGCCACCCCCCCATCCTTGTCCCCCATCCTTCCACCACCCTGTCCTGCTGTCCCAATCCTCCTGACAGCCCCATGTCCCTGTCCCCCATTCCTCCTCGTTGTCCCTGTGTGTCCCCACCATCCCCATCCTCCTGCCATCCCTGTCCTGCTGTCCTCATCTTCCTGCCACCTTGTCCCCCACCATCCTCACCCCTTCACCACCCTGTCCCACCCTCCTGTCAACCCCCATATCCTTGTCCCCACCATTCCCAAGTCTCCACCACCTTGTCCCCTTGCTGTCCCAATCCTCCTGCCACCCCCCCATCCTTGTCCACCATCATCCCAATCCTGCTGCCATCCCTGTCCTGCTGTCCCAATTGTCCTGCCACCCTCAAATTCTTGTCCCCCACCATCCTCACCTCTCCACCACCCCATCCCCTTGCTGTCCCCATCCTTGTCTCCCATCCCTCCAGCACCTTGTCCCCTCACTGTCCCGTGTCCCCGCCATCCTCATCCTCCTGCCATCCCTGAGCTGCTGTCCCCATCCTCCTGCCACCTTGTCCCCCACCTTCCCCATCCCTCCACCACCCTGTCCCCATCCTCCTGCCACCCCCATATCCTTGTCCCCCACCATTCTCAGCCCTCCACCACTCTGTCCCCTCGCTGTCCCTGTGTATCCCCGCCATCCCAATCCTCCTGCCACCCCCATATCCTTGTCCCCCATCCCTCCACCGCCCTGTCCCCTCGCTGTCCCCATCCTCCCGTCTCCGCCATCGCCTCCACTGTGTCTGTCCTGCTTCCATCCCTCTGCCATCCCACTGTCCCCCCGTCACCCCCACCCTCGTGCCACGCCTGTCCCCTCCCATCCCGGTCTCTCTCTGTCCCCATCCCGTTACCTTTCCGCTTGTGCGCCTTCAGCCCGGCGGGGAAGTAGCTGCGCTCGGCTCTGCCCTGGCTCCCCGGGGCTGCCCGGGCGGGGGTCCATGAGCCCGGGCCACGGCGAGGCACGCGCGGCACCGGGGAGGCACCGGGGCGGCACCGGGACCGCGTCACACAGCGGCCGGGGGTCCGGCTGGCGTCACCGGCCCCGCGGGGGACAGGGACACGTGGGCAGCAAGGACAGCGTGGCAGCCAGCCCGTGTGCCAGCCCTGGCCTTGTCCCCGCGGGCTGCAGGGGATGGTGACCCCCGTCCCCACCTCCCCGTGTCCCCCCAGGCTTCAGCAATGCTGTCCCCGTGTACCCCGGGGTTCTTGTCCCCGTGTCCCCACATCCCCTGGGCTGAGAATCCCCCTCCCCGTGTCCCCAAGGCTATGCCATCCATGTCCCCACATCCCTTGGGCTCCAGAACCCCCTCCCCGTGTCCCCAAGGCTATGCCATCCATGTCCCCACATCCCTTGGGCTCCAGAACCCCCTCCCCGTGTCCCCAAGGCTATGCCATCCATGTCCCTGCATCCCTTGGGCTCCAGAACCCCCTCCCCGTGTCCCTGTGTCCCCAAGGCTATGCCATCCATGTCCCTGCATCCCTTGGGCTCCAGAACCCCCTCCCCGTGTCCCTGTGTCCCCAAGGCTATGCCATCCATGTCCCTGCATCCCTTGGGCTCCAGAACCCCCTCCCCGTGTCCCTGTGTCCCCAAGGCTATGCCATCCATGTCCCTGCATCCCTTGGGCTCCAGAACCCCCTCCCCGTGTCCCCGTGTCCCTGTGTCCCCAAGGCTGTGCCATCCATGTCCCTGCATCCTTTGGGCTCCAGAACCCCCTCCCCGTGTCCCTGTGTCCCCCAGACTGTGGCACCAATGTCCTCACACCCCTTGGGCTCCAGAATCCCCCTCCCCACCTCCCCATGTCCCCCAGGCTCCAGCAATCCTGTCCCCGTGCACCCCGGGCTTCTGGTCCTCGTGTCCCCACATCCCCGCAGCTCTGGCACCCCCGTGGCTGTGTCCCCATGGCCTCCCTGTCCCCTGGGCTCTGGCAGGGCCATGTCCCCATCCCTCAGATTCCAGCAGCCCCATCACCACATCCCTTGGGCTCCAGAATCCCCCTCCCCATGTCCCCACATCCTTTGGGCTCCAGAACGCCTGTCCCCATGTCCCTGTGTCCCCAAGCTCTGCCATGGCTGTCCGCACATCCCCTGGGCTCTGGGAGGCCTGTCCCCATGTCCTAGTGTCCCCTGAGCTCCAGAATCCCCGTCCCCATGTCCCCAAGGCTCTGGCACCAATGTCCCCACACCCCTTGGGCTCCAGAATCCCCTTCCCCATGTCCCTGTGTCCCCAAGGCTCTGGCACCAATGTCCCCACACCCCCTGGGCTCCAGAATCCCCCTCCCCATGTCCTCACATCCTTTGGGCTCCAGAACCCCTGTCCCCATGTCCCTGTGTCCCCAAGCTCTGCCATCCCTGTCCCCACATCCCCTGGGCTCCAGAATCCCCCTCCCCAGGTCCCCAAGGCTCTGGCATCCATGTCCCCATGTCCTTGTGTCCCCAGAGTTCTGGCATCCATGTCCCTCATTCCCTGGGCTCCGGAATCCCCTCCTCATGTCCCCACACCACCTGGCCTCTGACAGTCCCCTCCCCGTGTCCCCACGTCCCCTCACCAGACTCGAGGCCACTGTCGGGGTCGCAGCCATCATCGGGCTCCCCGTCGGAGCTGTCCCCGCCGCCCATGCCGCTCTCCAGGTGGGACTGCACGATGCGCTGCACGGCTGGGGACACGCCGGTGTCACCGGGGGCACCGGGAGCACCAGACTGTCCCCGTGGTGTCCCCGCTGTCCCCGCGGGCGGTACCTTTGAGCGAGGGCGGGGTGTAGGCACACGGGTTGGTCCTCTTTGGTTTGAGCAGGCAGCCCTCGCCCGAGCGCTGCGGGGGGACAGGCGTCGGGATGGGGGCGGCCCGGTGTCCCCAACGGGGGTCACCGAGGCCCCCGGAGAGCCGGGAATCCCCCGGTGAGGTGGGGGCTGCGATGGGGGTCTCACCATGGGGGTGACAACCACCCCATCCCCGGAAATGAGGAGCCTGCAGAGGGGATGTGGCGCTGGGGACACCGTGATGGGACCCTGAGGTGGGGACCTCGCATTGGGGATGGGATATTGGGGACACCATCCTCAGGACCCCTCCATGGGGACCCTGATCCTGTGTTGGGGACACCCATGATGGGGACATTGCCATGAGGACGT
The DNA here is from genome assembly GCF_027887145.1 of Ammospiza caudacuta. Classification (NCBI taxonomy): domain Eukaryota; kingdom Metazoa; phylum Chordata; class Aves; order Passeriformes; family Passerellidae; genus Ammospiza; species Ammospiza caudacuta. Next base: position 5,477,059 of record NC_080619.1, read on the forward strand.
GGCATTGAGGACCCCCATTATGGGGACACTGCCATGATGACGTGGCATTGGGGACTCTCATTATGGGGACATTGCCATGAGGATGTGACATTGGGGTCCCCACAATGGGGACACTGCCATGAGGACATGGCATTGGGGACCCTCATTATGGGGACACTGCCATGAGGATGTGACATTGGGGACTCTCATTATGGGGACACTGCCATGAGGACGTGGCATTGGGGACCCCCATTATGGGGACACTGCCATGAGGATGTGGCATTGGGGACTCTCATTATGGGGACACTGCCATGAGGACGTGGCATTGGGGACCCCCATTATGGGGACACTGCCATGAGGATGTGGCATTGGGGACTCTCATTATGGGGATATTGCCATGAGGATGGGTCCCACAATGGGGACATTGCCATGAGGATGTGGCATTGGGGACACTGTCATCAGGATGTGGCTTTGGGGACACCCATTATGGGGACACTGCCATGAGGATGTGGCACTGGGGACCCCCATTATGGGGACACTGCCATGAGGATGTGGCATTGGGGACTCTCATTATGGGGACACTGCCATGAGGACGTGGCATTGGGGACCCCCATTATGGGGACACTGCCATGAGGATGTGGCATTGGGGACTCTCATTATGGGGATATTGCCATGAGGATGGGTCCCACAATGGGGACATTGCCATGAGGATGTGGCATTGGGGACACTGTCATCAGGATGTGGCTTTGGGGACACCCATTATGGGGACACTGCCATGAGGATGTGGCACTGGGGACACTGCCTTGGGGATGTGGCATTGGGGGTCCCCATTATGGGGACACTGCCTTGGGGACGAGGTTTTGGGCTGCCCCCGATGGCGACCCCGTTATGGACACCTCGTGTTTGGGTGTGGCACTGGGGACACGGCGCTGGGGACACTGCGGGGGTGACCCCGCCACGGTCACGCGCTGCTCGGCACAAACTGCCCAGCCTGGCTCGGCTCCATGTCCCCATCCCGTGTCCCCGTCCCCGGCGCCGTGTGCCCGTGCCGGGAAGGAGCCGATAAGCTCCGGCCGCCGATAACGCCCCCGGGGGACACGGGACAGGGAGCGGGGTCGTGTCGGGGGTCCCGGCGCCCACTCACCTGGTAGGGCAGGTTCTCATCCTCTGGATCAGCGGCGCCGGGGAGAGAAAGGTGAGCGGGACACGGGCGGAGAAAGGTGAGCGGGACATGGACACCCCCTCCAGGGGTTACCCTGCCCCTCCGTGCCACCCCCTTCCTTGTGTGACACCCCGTCCCCTCCTTGCCGGACGTCCCATTCCACAGGTGACACTGCATCCCATGTCCCCTCCCTGCCACCCTGTCCCGTCCAAGACACCACGACAGCCACCACGTCCCATCCCTGCCACCGTGTCCCGTCCAAGACACCACGACAGCCACCACGTCCCATCCCTGCCACCGTGTCCCGTCCCAGACACCATGACAGCCACCGTGTCCCATCCCTGCCACCGTGTCCCGTCCAAGACACCATGACAGCCACCGTGTCCCATCCCTGCCACCCTGTCCCGTCCAAGACACCACGACAGCCACCGTGTCCCATCCCTGCCACCGTGTCCCGTCCCAGACACCACGACAGGCACCGTGTCCCATCCCTGCCACCGTCCCCCGCCCCGTGTGGCAGCCCGGCCCCGCTCACCTGGGGACGAGTGTTCGGAGAGCTGGAAGAGCATGGCCGGCGTGGGCCTCCTCCGGCGGATCTGGGGCACAGATCCGGGGTGTCACCGGCTGGGGACGCCCCGAGTCCCCTGTCCCCTGTGCCCCAGGGACACGTGTGTGCCCGTGTGTGAGCGTGTGTGTGCGCCTGTGGGTGCAGGGCCACCAGCCCACCCGGCGCGGGGTCCCCGCGGTGTCCCCAGTGTGTCCCAGCCCCGGGCCAGCTCCTCCGGGGGGCTCCGGCTCCGGCGTGTGCTGGGGATGTCCCCTCGGATCGGGGACAACCGGCAGGGGTGGCTGCATTGACTCCCGGCGGGTTCTGTCCCCTTCATCCCATCCCTGTCCTCTGTCTCATCCCTGTCCCCGTCCCCCTGGCACAACTCTCCGTGTGCGGGGACCTTGGAGCTCTCTCGTCCTGTCCCCGTCCCTTTCTGTGTCCCCCACGCTGTCGCGTCCGGTCTGTCCCTCCCGTCCCATGCCCTGCCCGCTCCCATCCCCCTTGTCCTGCTCTGCCGGTCCCATCCTCTGCCTCCCTGTTGTCCCCTCTGTCCCTTCCGATCTTCCCCGGATCCTTCCCCTCCTTCCCTCTGTCCCCTCCCACCTCCCCCTTGTCCCATCCCCTCTGTCCCTTCCATCCCCTGCCTTGTCCCCTCTGTCCCCTCCGATCCCCCTTGTCCTGCTCTCCCAGTCCTATTCTGTCCCTCCTGTCCCCTCCGATCCCCCTTGTCCCATCCCCTCTGTCCCAACGCATTCCCTCTGTCCCTTCCATCCCCTGCCTCGTCCCCTCTGTCCCCTCTGATCCCCCTTGTCCCATCCCTGCCTTGTCCCCTCCGATCCCCCTTGTCCTGCTCTCCCGGTCCCCTCCCGTCCCCCTCTGAACCCGTCCGGTTCAATCCCCTTTGTCCCCTCCCCTCCCTCCCGTCCCACTCTGTCCCCATCCCGTCCCCGCTGTCCCCGGGGCTCTCCGTGTCCCCCTCCCGTCCCGCGCGGTCATTCCGGGGGTCCCTCCTCGCCCCGGGGTCACGGGCGGCGCTTTGCCCTGACAAGAGGGGAGACCCCCGGGCTCCCCTGTCCCCTGTCCCCTGTCCCCTGTCCCCTGTCCCCTGTCCCCTGTCCCCTGTCCCCTCACCATCTCCACGGCGCGGGGGTCCAGGTTGCTGGGGGGGGCGGGCACCGAGAACTGGATCTTCTTGCGCTCCTTGGGGTCCATGGCCTTGGCCGGGAGTCACCGGAGCCGGTGGCGGGGGCCGGGGGGGGTCTCTGGCACCGCTACCGAGCGGAGTTCCGTGGCACCCGAGGCTCGGTACGGCGAGGAATGAGAGTGGCGGGAGGTGGGGAAGGCAGAGCCGGTGAGGAGGAGGAGGAGGAGGAGGAAGGAGAGGGAGGGAGGACACGTCTTCCTACCAGGAGCTGAATTATTCATCCCCCCCTCCCCGGGCAGGGGGGCTGAGGCCGCGGTAATGAGCCCTTGGGGAGCCCCCCAGGGGGTTCAGCCAACCTGGGGGGGGGGTCCTTAACCCCTTCCCTGCCGCGGGGGACCCCACCTGCAACGGCCGGTTGCGCTGGGACAGGGATGGTGGCTCCGTGCGTGTCCCTGTCCCTTGAGTCTCCCCAGAGGTGTGGGGACAGAGGACAGAGGGACAGAGGGACAGCAGCTCCCACCCCTGTGTGGGCAGCGGCAAAATTGCCCCCATCCGGCTTGTGTCACACAGGACAGGGCCACCACTCTGGAGGGGACATCCGTGGGGACTCCCCAAACATCCCATCCCCTGTGTGCCCTACCCCCAGCTGCAGCCCCCGGGATTTGGGGGTGCAGGGGCTGCGTCTTCACCCCTTCAGGCTGTGCCCACCTGCCCTGGTTCTTCCCCAGTTTTTGGAGATTTCCCCCATAGAAAATCCCAAGGGACACAAAATGTTCCCCATGGGAAAGGGGAGGTTCATCCCTCAGGGCACCAGAGCTGCCAGGAAGGGACCGGGGGACACCCAGGGCACCTCTCCCGACCCCACAGGGCCACAACCGGGGGGTCCCCATGCAGCGGGGACAGCCGGAGCGGTGGCTCGTCCCCTCCTGGGATGTCCCGGGGCGGTGTCGATGGAAGCCGCCCGTGAGCAGGAACGAGGAAGGGGGAGCTGGGAACTGGCTCCGTCCCCCGGATCTCCCGGTGCTCCAACGGCTGCGGGTGGCCCTGGGCCAGCAGCCACCGCTCCAGCAAAATATTTACCCGGGTGGCACCGAGCCATGGAGCAGCCTCCCGCCCGCCCGGCACCACGCGGCAAAACACGGCACAGCCCGGCCCTGGTGGCAAATCCTGCCTCTGGGTGGCAAATCTCGGCTCTGAGTGGCAAAGGCCAGCTCTAGGTGACAAAGTCCAGCTCTGGGAGACAAATCTTGGCTCTGCGTGGCAAATCTTGGCTGTGGGTGACAAAACCTGGTTGTGGGTGACAAAACCTGGCTGTGGGTGACAAACTTGTGCCTGTGGCACAGCGCAGTGAGCACCTGGATGGGGACAAATCAGGCGCCAGCAGAGCTCAGTGTCCTCACGGAGACCAAAACCTGGGGACAAGGTGAGGAGTCCCTCTGTCACCACGCGTGTCCCCGTGCCAGGCTCCGCGCACCGTCCCCATCCCGGGACCGGGAGTCGTTATGGCAACAGGTTCCCGGGCTCCATCCCGCTGCTGCTCCCGCTTCTCCCACCCACGAAGACGCCGTGTGAGGGGGTGGCCGGTCCCCCTCCCCTCCGTGCGCTGCGGCAGCGCCGGCACCCGCAGCCCCCCGGGATCGGCAGGCGCCGCCCGCGCCCGCGCCCACGCAGCGTCACCCGCGGGTGGCACCTGCAGAGTGGCACGGGAGAACGGGGGTGCCAGGAACACGGGGGGCACCTTCCAGGCACACGTGTGGCACACATGGCCCCGCTCCTCGCTTGCCGCCGGGACAGGCGCACCGTGGGCACCCAGCCCGTGCCCGTGCCCGTGCCCGTGCCCGTGCCCGTGCCGCGGTGCCGCGGGGGCTGCGCGGAGCTGCAGCAGCGAATCCTCCCGCGGAGAGAGTAAAAATAGCAGCGGGGTGAGGCAAGAAGCGCTCGCCCCCCGGCAGCGGGCACCGGAGAGGAGCCTGAGCCCACCGAGGAGCGCTGGGCGCGGACGGAGGGTGTGGGGATGGACGGACGTGGGGACGGGATGGGGACAGAGCGCCGTGGTGGGGACAGGGTGGGCTGGGGGTGGGACAGCGCGGGGACACGGTGGGCTGGGGGTGGAGCATGGTGGGGACAGTGTCCCATGGGGACAAAGAGCCCCGGGGATGGGCCATGGCGGGGACACGGTGGGCTGGGGGTGGAGCATCGTGGCCAGCAGGGTCTCATGGGGACAAAGTGTCCCCATGGTGGGGACAGGGTGTGCTGGGGATGGAGCATGGTGGGGACACGATCCCATGGGGACAAAGTGTCCCAAGGATGGAGCGTGGTGGGGACACGGTGTGCTGGGGATGGAGCAGCATGGGGACAGTGTCCCATGGGGACAAAGAGCCCCAGGGATGGGACATGGTGGGGACAGGGTGTGCTGGGGATGGAGCAGCATGGG